>NC_134417.1:56844020-57024020 GCF_030867145.1 Opisthocomus hoazin
TAAAACAGAACAGGTCTTTCAATGCTTAAATGAATTTAGTTAAGGTCTCATTAGAAAATACTGGCGGTGTGGCTGTCAATGTGCTAGGCAAATAGTTGTTGTTATCTGCCATCTTGCTAATAAACAGTTCAGAGTAAGTTAGGTGTGTGCAATCGAGAGCTGCAGCTGTGCAAGTCTGTCCTGTATTTTCAATTTGAAGTGTATGTCTTAGTCTATATTGATCTGAATTTAGCACCAAGTATTCAGTAAAGAAAATTATTTTTAAAAAATTACTTTGCAATTAAAAATTGCTTATCTTGGGAAAAAGGAGAGGAAAAAGATTGTCACAATTGCCACGCATCAGACTTTTATCTGCCTTTGCATTTGGGGGATATGTTGGCTACTATGAGTGCACACATCTTGAATGGACTGAAAATGTATTTTGAAACTTCCTCCTTTGGTTTGGACTGCGGACTGGTGAGAATTCCTGTAAAATTGGATATGTCTTGTTTTTGTGTTAACAGAGCGTAGGCAACAGCTGTATAGCTAACATAATATGAAATACAGAACATATTATGAAATACAGTACTAATAAATACAATTAACATTATTTTAATGGACATTTTTATGTTGCAGCGATCAGTGTAAGCTTTCGTAGTGAAGTAGGGTTTAGTACATACGGTATTGCTACAGTACTAATTACATTTATTGCAATGGCTTTTACTCTGTGTTTCAACCGTGCTTTTGTGCGATGGCCTATTTCATAGAGGCATGCTGATAAAATATATACTATGAATGCAGCAGATGATATTAGAATAAATAAATGTGGAAGGTGATTATAGCTGTCTGAAGGCCTCTTAGTTATGTAATACATATCAGTGATGGTCCCAAAGGTTTTGAGAAGAACTGTGGCAAGGGAATATACGTTCTAAGGAGAGTCTGTTCTGCACAGAGCTTTCCAAATCTGTTGATACAAGCTCTGTTACGTGCGCTGCTTCTTATTTTTACCATTATCATTCCTCAAGCGCTCAAAGGTTGCACACAAAAATAGGGTCCTGTTGCGGTAGGTACTCTGCAAATAAAGAAGGCAGGGGTGTACAATCCAGCATGGGGCCTGAGCTGCTTATATGGCAGCGCTTGTAATATTGGTCTTGGAACAAGAAATGGTGGCGTGCCGTTACCCCAGCAGTGCCCCTGGGCGGAACAGCCCTTCAGAGAAGCGGGGCCAGTGAGCATGGGCACGGGAGGCTCTCAGCCTTGGAGTTACGGCTTTTGAGGACAGAGCTTGTGTCTGTCTGGCATTGGGTGCTAGTGCAGGTACATCCGAGTTTTGATTCAGAATCGCAGGAGAATAGCTGATGAGGTTACCACACCATACTCAGTAGTTCATTGCTTCTGCATAGGTAGCTGTGCTGTCCTTGAAGCAGTTCTTAGACCTGTGTCAGACATTTACTTTAGGTAAATTCAACCCTGATTTGGGAATAAGTAACATGAAGTAAAAGACTTCTCGGAAGTCTCTCTCAGGCCTGGTTTTCTGATGTATTTATTTTTATTTTTTCCAGTTGGTTGGCATGTAGTGCGTCTCATGCTGGCTTCTGCTGGAGTAGAAGGACTGGTTCTTTTTAATTGCTGATATGATTTGGGACTGGAAGCATTTCTTAAATTTTTAATGCTAGAAGACTGTACCTGTGGTATAGTACTGTGCTGAAGACTGGGGCCACAATGGAGAAAAGGATATTATAAATAGAAAAGTAATGGGATACTTTCTGTTGCACTTCTAATGAGATGTTCAAAGCTGATCAAAGAGAAGCACTGAAAGGAGAGGATAAAGCCAATGAATGTCTTCATGTTTGCCTCATTCCCTGGAATATGGTAACTGAGGGAACAGATGACTTCTGATTGACGGGCTGGATGTGGCTCCCCCTGAACCAGCTGACCTGTCTTGCAGCTCAGTCCCTGACACCTGTGCAACCCCTTTGCCTTTGCCCTCCTGGGCAGAGGGCTCAGGGATTCTATTTCTGTGCATCTAGCTGGCAACAGGACCTGTGCCCAGTGGAGGTGGCACGCTCACCTAAGGGCTGTGGCAGGAGAGTGGGGATGTGTAGGAATGAAGAGCTCACTTGGCCAAGAATCTCTCTGATGTGGAGAGGTGCCTGTGAGAAAAGCGGGTGCATAACGTGATCTGGGTAGTGCAGGAGGGTCAGCTCTCCATAAATGGAGGAGTCCATTAAATAGAGCTGGGACTGAAAATATGGAGAAAGAGGAGAAGAAGAAGAAGGGGAAATAATGAGAGCTTAAAAGCAGGAAGCAGCCTGGAAAATAGTACTGCTGGATGTAGGAAAGGCTCAGAGGGAGGAAGATTGTAAGACATGGTACAGAAGAAAGGGTCTTTCCAGAGATAGGCACAGGTGTCAGAAAAGGGAATGGCTGGAATAGAAAGAAGTGGGGTGGGAAAGGCGGTTTCCTGCAAGCACTAGCTATGCAAGAAGTTTACTGCAATTTCCACAGAGATCTCTGGCAAATCTAGGTGATTATGGGAGTAAACTGATAAAGCCTCTCTCAAGCAGAATAGAGACACGTTCATCTCTTCTATGATTGCATCCAGAAGGCACTCCATCTTCTCTCCCATCACATGAGGGAAAATAACTGTCAAACGTATACTTCAGATTCTCACTAATAGTGAGAGAGAGGATGGGTCTGAACAGCCCATGCTTGATGTGGTGTTGACTGATACTCAAGTGTGGTTGTGGACAATGAAATGGTCAAGTCAGGTTCAAATAAGAGTGTCCCAGGCTTGGTAGCTTGGAGCTGTTGTTTAGAAAGGAAATGTCTTTTGACTGGAAGGCTGCACGCTATCCATTTGGGTTTAAGATTGGAAGATACAGTTCCTCTGGGAAATGGTATTTATAACATAAATATTATGCCAGAAGCTGGTTTCCTGAATTTCATACTTTTGTTTCATGTACTTTCCTTCACCTCTGATAGGCAGAGATTTTTCTAGCTGTCCCATATACCCCTGCTAGGCTTGATGATACCTTCTGTAGTCAACGTATATTGGTTTATAGCACTGCCAGGCTCAGCTTCTGGCTTTGGACTTGAGGCCGGTTTCCTGTGCCGTGTGTCTGCTCTCACAACCTGCCGTGGCAGTTTACTGCTGTTTCCCACCTCGCAGGTTGGGACGGGATTAGGAAATGAGGAGAAACGGGAGCTGGAAGTCAGGCAGACTAAGGAGAGCCCCACAAGTTCCTGGCCGTTCTCCCTGCTGCTCTGGGATCGGAAATTCTCTCATGTCTCAAGAGGGAGGGGAAAAAAATGACTCCTCGGCATCTTGTTGTAATGCTTCCATATGTTACATTCCCAGATGAGGTGAAAACTTTGGATTAGTTGTCTTCAGAAAGTTAGCTACACAAATACATGAAAAAATATGTGCAATATTTAGGAGAACCTACTGCAGAAATGTCTGAGAGTATGCTTGTTTTCACTTTTTTGTTACTTTCTGCTGTTCGAGACTTTCTGTTGGGGAAGAAAGTCTGCTTTTTGTGTTGTTTTTAGTGCTCAGCAGTCTGGTGTTTCTGTGCCTGTTGGGATACTTGATCGTGAAAGCAGACCTTCAGGCAGACCGGTCCTCTACTCAGTTTACTCTATGGCACATGTGGCAAGTGCGACAGCATCGAAAATGTCCTTACTGTACGTGTGATGTAGAGCTGGTTTTATGCAAGTGTAGTAGCTATTAGGTTGGGGACTAAGGGCATCTGACAGCTTAGCCTGACACATATACAGAAGTCTCATAGCTTAGCACCAAAAGCAGTAGGGTGGTAGATGATGGCAAAAGTTATAGTCCACTGCCCAAAGTAGCAGACCTGTCAACTCTGCTAAAGATCAGTACAAACATGGAGATCAATGCCAGTGAAAATACAACTTTTTTTTTCTTCAATGTTACTTTGTTGAATAATCTAAAATAATAATGCGGAAGATTCTGAATTGTAAAGTTTAGCCTTGTGTTGCTCACAGACTTGTTCAATGACAAGGATGTTCTCTGTAGATGATATTTGAGAATAACAGGTGAATTATTTTTGTCTAGATTTCTCTTTTTTAAAAAAAATGTAACATTTTATTTGTAGAGCATGTCGGGAAGAGCATGCAAACTAAAACAGTGTCTTATGTGCAACTTTATGCTGCTAAATTATGCAGGTCAAAAGCTGAGATCAATTTATGTTTGTCTGTAAGTGCAGCAGGTGTGGTGGCCCTAAGCATGTATCAGTTAGGTGAGACAGAGGTGTGACAATGTTGTTGCAGAAGACGTATTGTCAAAGGACTTTCTTTAAGGACTGTGAATTCAAGGCATGTGTATTATTAGCAAAAAACAGCTGAGGCTATGGTGGCAGCTTTTTATGGTAAGGGATTGTAGCTGATCAGTATGGAGAACTGTGCAGTTTAGTCTGTGGCTTGTGTATTTTTTTGGTTTGATAAATTAAGTTCTTCTTTGTGCGCTTGCTGATATGAGAAGCATGGTTTGTACTAAACCTCACTAGTGAATGCCGGTCCTAAGCTGTGAAAGATTTTAGTGTTGCTTGTTGATTAACCAACAAACAAATGTGAACCATTTCTTCTTTTCTAGCGTTTCTTCTTCCCATTCTATCACTGATGCAACCGCTCTCTCCAGTATTGAATAAACGGTCCCCTGTTAGAACAACTGACATCTGGAAGACTCTTCACAGTACTTCACATAGCAATGTTCTGACTCAGCCATTAGTTGTCAGAGCTCAAATCGGGGTCATCTCAAGAAATCTTTAATGCCTTTTACTTCCAGCGAGGGCTGGCCTGAAAATCTGCTTAATGTTGTCATTCAAAATTTACATGGTTTCATCAGGCTTATTAAAAGCAATGAAAAATGCAGCAGTACGTAACACTGATAAAGCCCTTTCACCTTGCTATTTCAAATCACGTTTATGGACGATGAATTTAGCTTCCCAGTAGCCCTGGGCAGAGGTATTATCTCCATTTTATGGACAAGAAAACTGAGTTAGATTCAATGACTTGTCCAAGGTCATACGTAAGACTGATAGTATTGGGGGAAAAAAATGTCAAGACTTCTGTCTTAATTACATGATGATTTTTTTGTATAAACTCACTGTCTTGGAAAAGATGCATCTATGTCTTTGTCTTTAGGGTTTTAAAAATATTTTCAGGATTAATTTTGCAAAAATTAATCAGTATTTTCCTCAGAAGCATGATTCTCACGGGTGAGAATATTAAGAAGAATTCATATCCTTTTTGTAGAGTTCAGTTCACTGCTTCATACAAAAACTTTGTTGTAGTCCACTTTGGCTCTGTTGTTCTCTGCCTCTGTGAAATAAAGCTGCTCTCATTACTTAGCATTCTTACATTTGCATATGTACAAGAGGGAACAGCTGCTTTCTGCAGGGATTTTGTGTACTCATTCATATTCCCACAGTGGTGGCCTTGTTCTGAAGCACACTGCTACCCTGTGGAAAAGCAGAAGAATACACAGACAATATAGAAATCAGTCTGTTATTAAACATTTGGAAGTACGGCCATGAGGGGATAAATTTAACCACAGAGTTACATTTTTAAATCTGAAGCAAGTGCCATGTAATGGTGATCTATAAAACTCTCTTCCTCTTAGAGCTGCTGGAAAATTGTGGGGAAAAAATTTTGTTCAGAAGAACAGAAAACAAATTTGAAAAACACGTCTAATATTATTACTAAGAATGTTTTATGATTTAAAAAAAAAAAAAAAGGAAGAAAAAAATAGGAGTGCTTATTTCTTATTTGAAGGTGATCTTGGCCTAGGTAATGAATAGGCATTCCCATATCCATGGGCAGAAAATGATATACCTCTATATTGATATAAACTTGAGATTTCCAAGTATGATCCAGACAGTGGTTCCATTCCCAAAGATTCGTGAATAGCTAGCCAGTTACAGGAGTTTGGCTCTTTCTTATTTTTTATAACACTTTTACTGTATATTTTCTAACGCCTCAACTTAGATTTTAAAATTACTTAAAAATAAATGAAAAACTAAATGAGAAAAATAGATTAAGTTTTTCAGATTATGGAGAGAATTAAAATCCCTCATCTGGGTTGGAGATAAAGAGAACTAAAGCTCTAGCCAGAGATGTGAGAACACATTAAGGAGTACAATTTGTACACATTGTGTACAAATGCAACATCTTACTGAGTTTGAGAACTTTGCTTTTCAGTTCTTTAGAAAGAAACAGATACATTCACTTTGCATTTGTCTTTAAAATTTTGAAGCATCTTAAGGTGACTTTGAGGAAGATCTTTGAGTCCAAGTGTATGCAGTTTTACTTAGAAGCATGAAGATGTATATACGTGAGATTGTGAAAACCTGTGCAGGTAGAATGGAAAGTGTTAGAATATGGTAGTCACAACTGGACCAACCATTTAAAATAATAGAATACAGATATGATTCTGAAGCATTTTGCTTCCTTTCTGAATTTTTTTTTCTTGCTATTTTGCCACCTTCTACCATTGGACTTGTTTTAATAGTAGCAGATAGTATGAAAGTATTTTCAAAAGGGAGGAAAGCACTTACAGAATTATTAATCTGCTGCTTATGGATATCTAAAAAAAATGGAAGGTCGTAGTCTGACTTAGAGACCTTGGCAGTGTCCTTTAAACAAGCATTAATCATACATAGTGCATCAAATCGTGTGCAAGATAACATTAGTGACCTCTCCAACTGAGAATAACAAATGACTCTTAATTTTCCTTTCTGTACATGACAGTAGTGTTGACAACCTCTGTGTATATTTTTTTGCCCTGTACCTAATCAACTGATCATTCCCCACACAAAATTTTCCTCGAAGTGCATCTTTTCACTGTTTCTGCATGATAGGAAACTGTGTAGAGAACATGCGATGGATTAGTCATTGTATATGCATGTTTATTTCTGTTAGGATGTCTAAAAGCGAAGTACTTTCTGCATCTTTTATGCTGATGACATGACATGCTGAACAAGGGGAATTGGATTACATTAACTAGTTAAAATATATAAAATTTATAAAGCTGTGCTTCAAAATGTGGGTAAAAGTACACCATGCAACTGCATTCTTGGAGAAAATGCATATTGCTCGAAACATTTTTGATAATATCTTTAGTCATATGAAAAACCTGAAATAACCCATGCATCTTCTACATTACCTGTATGAAAGTTGCTTAAAAGTCCGAGAGGGGGCATTACTAGTTGTAACTGGAATTGTGATGTGCTCAGAGATATGTCTTTATATGCAGTTACAGAGTCAGAGTAAATATTTTAGAGCTAAACTGAAGATGTAATTGCCTTTCAGCTGCTGAGAAGATCTTGTTAAACCAATTATAACCCTATAATGCCTTAGTCTTTGCTCTGCAATGGCCAGCGCTACAGCTGTGCCGTGCTGGGTGAGTCCACAGGATCATTGTGTGTTCAAGGGTTAACAGGCACCTTAGGCAATATTTCGTGACTGTTGCTGCCTTCACAGAAATTGCCTCAGGATTTCAGCATTCTGGCCTGTCAGTCTTGCCATTGCTCCACCACCTGCAGTCTGATTGCTCCAGCTGGTTTCCTTCTTCTCCCATTTTTGCAGCCTGGCCGTAAGCACAAGCAGCGGCTGCTTGGCTGAGCCCTGCAGAGACTTGCAACTCGTTGCCTATCCTGATACTCATTCAGCCCTTCACTGTGGATTTGGAGACAAAAGCAACATGCTGTTTGTTGGCACCTTGGGGTGGTGTTGCTTTGTCATCCACTGGTGGTGCCAACTGTTAGTGTGTCTCCTCAGACATTTTCCTGACTGAATTTCATTGGATGGCAGGGGGACAGAGTTCATGGAAGTCTGATGTATTTTAAGATTTTGTTGCAGCTGCAGACTTTCTCACTGGCATCTGTTTACTCGTTTGTTCTTTTTGGCACTTGCGTCATTTAGAGACCAAATTAGCAGCCTTGCTGCTAGTTGCTAAAACCGAGTGGTTCATAGAAGAATTCATAGGAGCAGAGAAGGATATCAGATTAAATCTCAGAAGACTAAGCACTCTGAAGTACCATGTAACATCTTTTTAAAAAGTCATAATGGGTGGCTAAGTAATCTCTGTGGGTTTTAGCCATGTTGCTGGAAGCTTTCAGGAAAACCCTCCGAGTGGTGGTTTCAACCTCCATCCCCTGGTCAGTCAAGACTAAGTACAGTTGGGGTTTTTCAACCAGTCAGCTAGTAAAATTGTCAGTAGGGTAAAGTGAAACCCTCTTATTTGATCGCATAGGCAACGTCTAGGATACTCATCATGTTCACATCAGTTGCAATAGATGTCTTTGTCATGCGTGCTCTTTTCATTGATTGCTTGGGGTATTGCAGATTAGAGATGATTAGACACCGTTTCTGTAATCCAACTAAATACTGAAGCTACATTTGAGCTGTAACGTTATTGCTTTGCTGACGTCCCTTGTGAAAGTTTTGCCAGAGGTTTAAAATTCCCAAGCCAGATAGTATTCGGTATTGCAGAAATCTTTTTAAAAAATATTTTATGCAACAGCTTCCAGCTCTGTGAGCTTCGATTTAGGAACATCTGAATAACAGAAGAAAGATTAATAAATCTGAGCCACTGTACAATTTATAATCCTTCATATACCTACAAAATGCTTTTTTTCCTAATAGGCTTAAATTCTACTGTGCTTTTTAACCAGTAAGATTCAGATTTCTTCCTTTTTTCATGACTTGCCTCAAGGGAAAATCCAGAATTTTAGTTCTAGAAAACACTTTTTACTCTCCATTTGAGTTTCTCATTGACTAAAACTCTTCCACAACTTGCGGAGAGAATGTTTCATGTACTGCACTGTACTGTGTTGTAGGATAACTGTGCCCTACATATCTTCTTCTACTCAACCTGAAAGGGACACCACAAATGGTACAGATGTGAAATTCGGTATTTGCCCCTGAGTCTGTGTCACCACAGCTGGCTTTGGGTGGTTAGTCAAGTCCCTGATTTGTGGAAGGCTAATTGCTTCTTAAGAGGGAAGAGAGCAAGTCAGAAGACTGGTGTGTTTGGTTTTTTTTTTTTTTTTTTGTCTGCTTTTCTTGAAATGGGCTGACTTGTTTTGTGGTGCAGCTCACCCCTTTCCCCCATCAGATGGTATTGTTCAACAGTGGCACCCTTCTGTGTTTAATAACCAAATGATAAACTTTAGGTTGTTCCACATTGTAATACATGTCTTCAGTGATGGTTTTTGGTTTTTAAGACTGACAAGATCCCAACAGTGAAACAAACTGAACAAATCTGTTAATTTTTGGGTTGTCCATCTGTTTAACAAGGTTCTGTCATGTTAATCTAAATCCCTCTGCTGGTCTTTGCTTTAATGGCCTTCAGTGTTGAAGTTCCTCATTGCCCCTGAAAGTTAGTGTTCCTACTATAGTAGTGTGTTTGGTTTTTTTTTTCCCCCGTGGATCTATTTCAAATTATAAATCAAGCACATCAAGTTTGTGATGTATGCTGTGACTCTGCCTGGTAACTAAGTCAGTGTTCTGTGCTCTGACAGTTGTGTTTAAGTGTATTCCTGAATCTAGGTTGCATCTCTAGAGCAAGCTGGATAATTTAGGCTCTGTAGCCTAGTAATTAATGTATTGGCCAAACCAGCACATTTCAGTTTGTTATGAGTATGTTTCTCTGATTTCTCTCTTTATGCTTGTTTTCTTTTTTTAAACAAACAAACCAACCCCCACCATCACCTGCTTAGCATTTTTTTAACTCTCTTTCCATAGATCAAGAATTGGTGTTACGAAAACTTAAGAATTAAGCAGTTGTGCTGTTCTAACACTGATATTTAACTCTGCATGAACATTAAAGTTGTTGTGCCCTGTGCTGATAGTATGGTATCATGCTCCTCTGAAATAAGTTCCCAAAGAACCGTAAGAACTATGACATGATTAATCATGCAAATAAACTTTTGAAGGGGTTCTACTTTATTTGTCCTTAAACATGAGTTCTTGAATTTGTACCTTTAAAAATATTTTCAGATTTACTCCTTTAAGCTGTCAGTTTAGTTACATAATTGAACTTTTGCTGTTGTATACAATGACAAATTAAGCACAAATAGCTTCATAGATCTGAAAGATTAATACAAATTTGGTGTGTAACTAAGAGTACTATCTACATTAATTCTTCTCAGTTGTTTAGAAAATTACACTTTGATTAGTATTTGCCGCTTGTAGGGGTAGAATTCTCAAAACTGAGAAAAATCTTCAAGGACCACACCAGTATTTGTTGTAAAATTCAGTTCAGAGCTACAGAAGTGTATGTAGATGTAACTAAATATTTTTGTCTCTGTTATAATTAAACAGTATTGCTTTTTCCTTTCTCACTGTAGACTTCATGGTGACCTTTTTTCTTTTTGTGTAATCTTAATTTCGTGCTACTGCTTCAGCTCATTTCTTTGAATAGAGGAAGCTAATTTACTTGTATTTACACAGATGGCCATCTCATTTTTTCACTTAACAATATACTGCTTCACATTGTTTGCTATTTTCTAAGAAATTTCTTTTATAGAAAAAATCTTTGTGTGACTTCATCATTATAATAATTTTTAACCTTATTAATAAAATAAAAGTCAGGAGGGTACCTTTTGGGGCCATAAAATATGACAGTAGATGCTGCCTCCAAGAAATAATTAAATGGAAAAGTGATAATACGTGTGAGGGGATCTTTCTGAGACTATTTGTAAACTTTTGATTTCTAAATGTTGCCTTCAGGCTTGGTAAGAAAAGCTCAGTGTTTGTAAAGATTATCTTGACAGCAATATGCTGGGTCAATTGTCAAGACATGTTTAGCATGGGGGGATGTATTAATCTGCTATAGCTACCACTGTAAGTGGTTGGAATAAATAGAGGGCTCAAGCAGATGAAGAGGGATTAACTGTGTAAATTGAGCAAACTCTTCAATCACTAAACCAGTGATTTTACAAAGGATTAGTCTGCTTTTACAAATATTGATTACTGATTTGTTACTCAGAATGAAGATGATAGAACTTGTGCAGTTGCTATGTAGGATGCTATGTGAAGTGTGCATCATTCATATTAATGGGATTGTCATAGGCATTACAGAAGCTGACAGATTTATTATAGCAGCACCGTTAGCATTGTCATAGTTAAGGTTGTGTCAGCATTTCCATTAGAATTCCCGTTTTCTTTTTTTGGTGTTCATAGATCAACTTTAAAATTTGCTCCACTGAAATCTGGCAATACCAGTTTATTGCTTTGACACAATTATTATTTTTGTGTACTTCTAAAGAGAACTGGATCAACATATTTTAAATTAGAAGAAAACACTATAAGATTTTATAAAAGGTTGGCAGGTTTAAATTAGTTGTTTAGTGCAGCTTTTGAGTGATACTGTGTATGTTCAGTAGTTACATGGTCAGGCATGTAGAGAAGAGTGTGTGTGTGTTAACCAGTTGCTATAAAGTGAAAATAACAGAGGACTTTTTGTATAAATGAACTCATTTGCCTGTCTAAAGGCTTGTCTGGCTTTTTCCCAGAGCTACCAGTTATCTGATAAAGATTACTATGTTTCTTACAAGTCTTGTCCCACTTATGTCCACAGACCATAATACTATCACTAAATAGCGTCCACAGATCAACAACACTACTCCGTTAGCAGGTTCAGTTAATGACTGAACATGCATCTTTAGTGTTACAACTGGTTTAAGTTTCAACAGTGGTATGTTCACCGGGTGGTTTGTCTTTCTAAGCCTTGACTTAAACTTATGTGCAGAGGTGGGCTTAAGGGAAATGCAGGTGTGGTGTGAGAATCAAGGGACACAGGATGAGAGTTCAGTGAGTTTGGAAAAAATCCTGCTGATGGTTATTCAGCTACTTCCTCTTTGTAAAAGTCTTTAAGTTTTAAAAAAATGCACATTTCTCTCAATGTGTCATCTCTCTCCTCCTATACAGATATCACAAAACTCAATAACAGCTCTTCTCTTGATTCTCTTTTCCCAAATTGTGACCCGTGTTGCAGAATACAATGGTAACTGGTTTGTGAACTTCCAATCCCTCAACACTTTGGAATTTCCCATGGCAGATGCTGAAGACAGGGAAATCTGTATACCATAGGAAAAGACAAGCCGGTATTTAGCAAGTCAGTATAAGTGATGCTCTTTCACTTTTGGATTTCAATCCCATAGATGGTATCCAAATAAATATAATTGTTGCTAAATGCAAATAAAAAAATATTATTTCAGATATTCCTACTTGATACTAAAACCAGTAAGAACTGCATAGAGTCCTCTGAGAAAGATAAGAGTTCTGTGAAAAAGGAAATACATTCTGTATTCTATATATCTTGGTATCACTTAGGCCACTGAAAAATTTAAGTGGACATTTTGAGTGACTAGATGTAACAAAATGGGACTTCTGGGAGAATTGGAGCAGTTGGTCTGATCTCTGCTATTCAGAAGAAAACAGCTTCTACCAGAGCTTTTGTTGTTTGCATCTTCAAGTATATCATTACTTCTGGAGACTTCAAAAGGAGTGGAAAATATTAGTGTGGTCATTCAGAAAACTTGGAGTTGATATTGGAAGGTGGTTTTTCCTGTCATTCTCAATACTCCACCGAAATTTACATCTGGAAAGCTCTCAGGAAACACAAGAGTATTCTGCTGGCTACTTGCAGTGTGCTCTGCTGGCTTTTTACAGCGTTCCCCTTGTCCTTTTGAGTTTGGTCCCGTGCAATTACAGCAAAACAGGAGAGTTTTAGGTCTTTGTGACAGCAGACTCCTTGTGAGAGGAGGTTTGAAAATAGTGATGTGTTTTTCCAACCATAAAACCTTTGGATTTTTATATTACCTCTTTATTACCTCTTTCAGACTACTTAGAAATAAAGACACTGTATTAGTCACTTTGGAGTTTTTTACCTTTTAAGTTTTCTCATGGTCTTGCTCTGTAGATTGTTTTTTGTAAGTGCAATGTCATCATTGCAGGAGACTGTAATTCTACCACAACTTCCTACTTCTACATGCTGAATGATGTTTGATAAACATTTTGTGTCATGCAGTGGGAAAACTTGAAAGGCTCGTGTGAGATTTTTTTTTTCTTTTGTTTTTATTTTAAAAAGGCTTGTCTTTACATGCAGGCTGCAGAGTAAAGTTGTACCTCCATCTTAATCCAAATTAGCTTTTGAATGTAGAGGAGCTTTGAGTGTTATAGTTCACTGATCACTGAGCATAGCTTTTTACTTAAATTGTCAGTAGTAGAAGAAATGTATCAAAAATGAGGCAATGAGGCAGAACATTCAAGCCATTTCGTGTTTGCAGGGATACATAAAACGTGGAAATGAAAACTGTAGCTTGCGTGGACCTCTGCACTGAAATCTGCAAGTGCCACTTTTAAAGATGTGAGTCTGTTTTTAGCTGACTGTAGGAATTCTAATCTCTTCCTTTATACAGATGAAAGATTTTTCAGCGCCAACCGGCAATGTTAAAACTTTTTTTGATCAAGGATATGAGCTGTTGGAGCATTTAAAACGCTTGAAGTGTGTACGTATGTTTCCTTTCAGAAGCTTAGCAGCCCAGGCCTTTGGCCAGGAGTCAGAACAGTTGGAACTTCACAGACTACACAGCTGATCCGAGAGGGCTGCCACTTGGCATGGGGGACTTTCATATATAAAACATAGTACAGTTAGTGGTGGGGTTTTTCATTGGTGTTCTGTGGTCTGAGAATTTCCTTGTTTCTCTGGATTTTGTTGGTATTGCTCATTGCATTTCCAGTGTGTTACTCTTCTGATGAAAGCAGTAGTTAAGATGTTCCTCTTCCCAAATATCCCTATCACGGACTGAAGTTCACACTGGTTGATTTTCCTTCTTGGCTAAATTTGGCATGTTTTGAACTCTAGGTTGGTTTGTTTGTTTGTTTGTTTTGGTGGGGTTTTTTTTGTTTTGTTTTTAAAGAGGCTTAAACTAGCTTCTGGAACTAGAAACAGAACAATTTAGGAAAGGAGGTATACAGAATAGAGCTTACTTAGGAGAGGATACCAGGAAAAAAAATTGGGAAATGATCAAGAGGAAGAAAATTTATATGCTTTTTGTTTAATTGAGGTGTGATTTCTAAAGAATCTAGCTTGCATGGTATTACCAAAATTTGGGTAAGACTCACAAGTTCACATGATTTAAGTTCTCATTGATCTGTCAAAATGTTGTTGAGTAATACATACTTAGATTACTAAGATGCTAAAACTAAAAGAATGTGTACTACTTATTTTTAAATACAGTTTGAAAGTTCATTGTTTAGCTTTGCAAGAAATGACATTTGGCAGTTTTACTGCCAAAATGTGTTAAATCCTCCTAATTCTCAGTTAAACAGTTGTCATTACTTAGTCTCAGCTTAGGCGTATTTGCTGAATGAAATGTGCCAGTTGCCCAAAGATGAAATTTCAGACCCTTCAAAATGCTAATTAAAAACATTATGACAAAATCAGGAAAGTGATAGGAATCTTCTAGTTCCGATTACCGTAAGTTTTCTTAAGGTATTGTGATATGTGGTTATTTCCAAGGGATTCTTAAGCTTACCAGGTGGCTATTTAAGAGTAAACTGCAGTGCACACTTCTATTGTAGCATTACCTTTCCCAGATGTTTTAGATATTAAGCTGAAAATTTTTTTTCACCTGGATGTATTAAATGCTAGCTTTTAACTTGCAGTTTGATAAACCTATAGGACTTTCTTCCTGTTAGTCATCTGGGAATACAGGAATCATGATGTGGTTAAGGATGCTATCCATATGTATTTTGACATCATGCTGGTTGTACTCCAACTGCAGACTCTTTATTCCTGGCCTTTTAATTTTCTCTGATTAGCTAACAGCACCTTCTGTGGTTCAGCTATCGTGTAGATATTCTGAATCTTTACTTAGGGTTTCTAATCAAAATTGGATGTGTGTGCTTGTCTGTGAGACGATGCTGGGAACTTTCAGCTGGCCTACATCATTTCATGAGAATTTGCAGTACCTCTAATTGATCCATGATGGTCTGTTTTGACTTGCTTGTATCTACAATGCAGAGGCATAGTTTTTATCTGTGTGTTTTCCTGCATACTGTATTTCTCATAACAAAGTAGGAAGCTGAGCTTCTCGTTGCATAGGCGAAATTGGTATTGTTAATCTCTACAACTGATACACTTCTCTGTTAGCTGCAGCATGGGTCTCTGGGTGACTGAAACCTTTTTGTCTCTTGCTGGTGTGATTGATTAAACTTTAATGATCCTTGGAGGGACTTAAGCAAAACTTTTACATTTCTATGCCTTGTATTACAGTGGTGTGAGCGGTAGACCTTGTACAAGAGACCTTTTCTTTACTGCTGTATCTTTCTATCTTCTTGCCTCAGAATTTTTGAGAAACAGCAGAAGTGGGAAGGCTGCTCCTGTGAAGTGTGCAGTGGCCCCTTTTATAACCCTGGGGGATAATGCCTGCGCACAGCAGAAAACATTACTTTTTTTTTTTTTTTTTGCCATGTGCCGTGGCTGTCATTTGTGAAATTTTAATAATTACCCATGTGAAAGTCAAACCTGGATCAAAGGGTGAAAGCCATGAATTCTTCTGTACAGTAAGGTGCTATGCAAAATGTGAGATTGGGCATTTTAGAACCAGTCCGAACGCCAACAAAACAATGCGTGAGTCCAGGACAATATTGATTTATAAATCCAAAGTTAAGTTCGGATGAGGAGTGCGTGATCCAGGATCATTCCATTAGGCTGTGGATCCTGGTGAATGGAGTCTGACTGGCTGACTCCCATAATTTATTAAAAAAAAAAAAGTCTTTGTAGAATGAAATATGTTACAACTGCTAAAGAAACTTTGCTCAGAAAACAGATGAGGATTCAGAAGTCATAGATGTAAGGTTTTTTAAAATTAAAATATCTAAACACATTTAATTAGGGGCTACATGAAAATGACAAAAAGAGACAGATTTCAAGCATGCTAAAAGGACCAAATATTTCTGTAAAGAATATGTTGCAGTGGTTTTTAGGCTGCCTTCCCCTGAGCTTACAGGAAGGAAAGGAGAAATGCTCATACCACTCTCCTTCCAAAGGAGCGGTCAAGAAGAAACACTCAGCATTTAGGCCTCTGAGGGTGTGGTGGTAGTGTTTGTAACCCAAGCTTCATATCCGAAATTAGAAAGAATTAAAACTAGAAACAGATGACACTGCTTGAAGTATTCCTTAATAAAACACACTGCTGGCTTTTCTTAGAGGAATATATCAAGGCAAGTTATTCTCTGAATATTATTGTAAACTATTAGAGAACACAATGGTGAGTGCTGGGGATGGCTCCAGAGCAAAACTTCACAAACTCGGCAGTCTTTGGAATAAGCACTTTGAAGACCAAAATGCTAACTTTGTTTGAATCAGTGTTTCAAAAGCTAAACATTTTCACTATATTTATTCCCCTGAATGAAATGTGTTTTCTTTAACATTTCTCTTTTGATTCTTGCATGTTCAACCAGTTCCGAGCTACCAGGCCACTACATTTGCAAAGTACTGAAGTATTCTTTGCAAAAGTGTTTAAGACAGTTAATGAAGCTAATGAGATTTTATGTGATCTTCCTACTGATAACTTTCGTTAATCAGACGATTCTAGGAAATGGGATTTTTAAAAATTCAGTATGCATGAACTTTTTAATAAAAAAAAAAGTGGGGAGAAGGTATGCATATGAACTTGAAACACCTCCTCTTTAGCCTAGATTCACAGTGCTTGTGCAACAGATGTGACCCCAGTGTATTGCTATGTACAGATTCAAAGATAATTGA
Source organism: Opisthocomus hoazin (assembly GCF_030867145.1). NCBI lineage: Eukaryota > Metazoa > Chordata > Aves > Opisthocomiformes > Opisthocomidae > Opisthocomus > Opisthocomus hoazin. The sequence goes on from NC_134417.1 coordinate 56,860,804, forward strand.
ATCCCTCTGTAGTAGCTATTAAAAATGGATAAATGCTGTACTTCCAGATCAAAATGGAAAGGAGAGATACGAAGAATTTTGGAGAAGCATGTGAGAATGGAGGTGGGAGGGAAGAAAAGAAAATACTTTCTGTGTTGCTGGAAACTTTACTCCTCCTTTGCTCAACTTTAACACAAATATTTTCAGAAAATCTTTGCCAATTTAGAATTTCAGCCTGAAAGATATCATAAAAGCCCTGAGCTTGAGGACCCCCCCCTATTTTCTGCATTTTAATGGTTAACATTTCAATATTTAAAGTAGCAACATTTTGTTTTTAGATAAACATACTAGATTACAAAGGACACTTTCATATTGCCAGCATTTTTCCTCTGTTTTCTAGCTGATGTAAAAGTTGTTACTAACAATAATTCAAACAAGGATAGATTTCAGTTTCTCCATTTGTATAAATGGGTCTTCAGTGCAGTAAAAAGGAAGCTGGAAAAACGATTTTCGATAGTAGTGATTGTGGGGGTTTTTTTGAGTTAAAGAAATAGAAAGAAATAGCAGTCACTGTTTTCTCCATATAATCAAACAAAGGTATTTTGTCCTGGCAGTCTTCTTTTACAAGGACTGAAGAACAGTGAATTATTCTTATTTGAGCAAGAAGTCTTTGCCAGTATAACAGTTAAACCTACGGTCCTCTACTAGGAAAGCAAGCTGTAATCAACCACTTAGCTGTTACTGAATTACACTTATCTCCACTTCGCCTGTTTAACTTCCCATAAGCATGCTAAGCACCTCTTTAGAATGCATTGACCTCTGATTATTTCTTGCTTTATGTATCCCTTAGCCCACATTGAAGAAATAAAAAATATTCCTATTGGTATACAGTGCAGAATAATGCAACCTGGTTTTGTTTTATTTATTTCGTATACAGAATGAAATTTTAACACCATTGGGTCCTCTAGAAATCACAGTGCCATGCATAATGATTGAATTTAATGCTTTATCATGTGAAGTGACACTGATGAAACTGCTTTTAAGTAATAGGCCAAATTTGCCATTGCAGTAGGGTGCAAAATTGCATCATTCAGGCTTTTCACTTTCTGATTACCAAGCTGCAAAAAAATGTAGCCATGCCATAAGGTGTACTCTGAGGTCTTTCTGAAGTCACAAGATGCACTGGATTTGTGGGATTTGTGAAGTGGAACCTGAACATTAATACACCTGTGTTACTAGTGTTCATGTTTTTCTGAGGTTTCATGACTGGTAGAAAAGCTGGCTTTATGCTTGAGTGAGAGCATTTCACTTTCTTTTCACTGGAGGAATTTTTAGCCTGGCAGCAGTAGCATTATAATAACTGCCAGCTGCTCACTTGGCACAAGAGTGCCTAGAACCAAGAGGAAGAGCCTGGTGCATTATATGTGTAATTTACTTTTCTCTAAAACTTGAAGGTTTAGGCCTCATAAATATTTTGATCTGGTGTTTGATGGCCTTTGTACACATCAGTCTGGAAATACGCATGTGGAGCATAACTTGCAGATTTTAGTTTGGAGTACATTGAAGTAATTCCCACCAGGATAAGAAGAGAAATTATTCTGGGAGATTCATCTGTGAGTGTGTAGTCAAGAAAGAAGGAAAATTTTTAACGTTAAGCAGACAGACCTCCCTCACTTTATACTGCATATTGGGGATGAAAGATAATAATCTCCCCAGATATTGGATAGTATTGACCTGATTTTCACATCAAAAGAATAAAATTCAGGACATTATTTGTGAGGTAGAAACTCAGGAATGGAAAGGGGACTTTTTTGGTATCCTCAGCTCTGTGCTTACCCACCGCTGTCAGGGCAACGATACAGCAGAAATTAGGTCAAAAGGGTACACAGGAGCAATCGTTGTACCTTTCTCCACCTGTAAACTCACACAGCTGCAAGCCACAGGACACTTCTTGACTCAGAGTGCTGCTTTACTCTTTGCTATTTAAAATGGGCTTCAGAAACTCCAGCGTACCAAAGGAGACACCAGGGAAGACTATGGGTCTTTTGACCTTGATTTCTCAATCCTTGAGACATATCTGGAAACAGACCAGACAGGGGTAGGAAGTAGGTAGGAAGACATGGTCGTCTCTGCTGGTTTGCTTTTGGGAGAGAAATTTTCCTGTGATCTGGTAGTCAGTTTGACTGTAAGTATCTGAGCGACAAACAATGAGGCACCCAATAAAGTTAATACCAGTAGGTGCTAGCTTGCATCCCTACATTTCAGTTCTTATAGTGGACAATCTCCAGTGAAATTAGAAGAAACTGAAATTCAGGCCATTTCACCTGCATCTATGAGGGAAGGGAAAAATTTTCCTTGTCCTGAAGATGTCCTGGGGCGTACATGGGAGTATAATACTTGGGAATTCAGAGCTCTAAACGCTAAAGGAGTATATGGTTTGAAGCAAGTTGTTTAATTTGCTTCAGAGTGCTTTATTAAAAGAACTAGTAAAGCCTTATTTCTTGTCAGTCTTTCTCTGTGTTAAATAGATTTGTTGTAGAAGGAGCGGTTTTATTCAAAGTCCCATGCAGTAGTCAACTAATGAGTCTTTAATCTCAGTTGCTAGTGTAATGTAAACAAATGCTGCTTTACTATAACAAAGTGTTGCTTTAGTGATAGTTTGCTTTCTAGGAGATTTGTGCCAAGCCTGATCTGTTCAAATGAGTGGGGAAGGAACATCTTGATTGAAAGCAACTGCAAAAACCAACCTGCTGTGCAAATCCCAAGCTTTCAGTTGAGAGTTCCCACATCTAGGGATTGCAGTTCACTCTAAATCCAGTTTGAGATGTGGACAAAAGAGTAAGGCAGTGGGAAAAAAATGAAAGAAAGGTTAGAAAGGTGACACAGTTCAGGAGCCTTCCATACTGACTGAAGGCAGTAGCTGGAAGGAAGATGTCATCTTCTCTTCTCTATTCTCCTCATTACTTTTGTTGCAGTACAACAGTACTAGGAGTGTATCTGCATTTGTGCCTTCTTCCTGCCACATAATGCGCAGCACCTGCGGTTAATGAGAATCTGAGAGGGGATGCTTCTTTCTCTTTCCTTTATACTTTTCAGACTACTTATTCTCCCTCCCCTTCTTTCTGGATGTACAGGGGAATGAAAGAAGGAATTTAGCCAGATTTATGCTTTTTTCTTCATGTACAGCTGTATGTGTCTTGGGATATTACCACCAGGCCCCTCTCTCTTATCCATCCACCTGAAATTCCATCGTATTTTGTGGTTCTCAGGCTTCTCTGACAGAAGGATGATAATAGGCATGTGATCTGTGAGTGGCAGTGGGGCTGACCAGCTGCTTCATGTTTCATGGAGTTGCTGCCTCAGTTGCTTGAGAAACAGGAGAAACTGGCTTCTCTACAGGTTGAGGGCAGGAGCATGGCTTCTTTTTGCAGTGTCACTAGAACAGTGGAAGATGACATTTTTTCATGCGGGTTCTTTTCCTCACGAGCTTTCAGTGCGCTGTGCAAATTAAATACAGTTTCAGAAAACGCCATCATCAAATTTATCCTGACTTGTCTGAGCAGAAGCAGCAAAACTGAGAGTAGTGTGGAATTTTGATTTCTAGCTCTTGGAAGTGGTTAACTTGGCTGAGCTTCTTCCTATAGGCAGAACAACGTTAAGAGAAGTCCCCAAAGTATGTGCTTGTTTGGGACTGAATACCTCATTTGGTTTGTTCACTAAATGACTACTTGCCAAGCTTTCTCATCAAAACCCAAACTGATACAAACAGTAACGTATAACATTAGATCCAAATAGTTGTTGAAGTTACTAAACTAAAAAATTTAAGAGTGAACTGCTTTTATTTGTTTGTTTAATTAGGTTTTATGTCTTCCACATCTGTGGGGATGCACTGTTCTAAAATGAGCCCTACGGGAGGAGGAGGTAAAGCAAGCTGTTAAGTGTTGCACACTGATGCCTCCCAATGACCAACATAAAGCAGCACACTATCTATATTTGTAAAACTCTTCACCTCCCCCACTCATAATATCATCATCAGATCATCTTATAAGTAGCTGTTAAACTTACCCTGCACCAGCCAGTGTCTTTGTGTTTAAATTCTCATTTAACATTGTGCAGTGATTGTATATTATCAAGCAAGGGGTGACAGCTGCAGCATTTTAAAATGCATGTACATGGAGCCAATAACTCTTGTATTTTCAAAACAGTAGCAAGAATTCCATAGAAGCTGAAATAATAGCTAGTGTAGTCCTAACCTTTAAAAAGAATATTAATTAAAATTCAGTTGAAATGTCAGTGTATATAAAATTCTATTTTGTTGTCTAAAAAGCCAGTTGTATTGTTTAAGGAGTGCAGTCTCATTTTGAATGTTTTCGTACTTTAAAAAATAACATTCTCTGCAAGTTCCTACCTCTTTTATTTTTCCTTTCACAACAGTATGTAAATAAGACAACCATAAACCAGCTCATTTGTGGACACTGATTAAAGAAAAATTCTATTTTAAAGGATGACTTAAAAATCCAGGAAGTTGGCATCATCTTCCAGAGACAGTGTTCTTGGTTCAAGGTCAGACAATTGATCTTTAACCCACCCTGCATAGCTTAAAGTGTTTTTTTAGCACAGAGGTTGTCTGCTGATAACAGTCCTTTTTTGTATGTTTATATTGGTAGAACTTAATGAGATTACATATATTTTGATGAATAATTGCTGCCGTGTAAACTTGCCACCTACCTACAGTGATTCTTATGAATATTTGATGATAATAAGTAGTAGGAACTTCACTGTGTTGCTCACATGCACTTAAAAAACAGGAATAGCTGTTGTTCTGCTTTTTTGCTTGCAGTAAGCAGTATGACATCTATATACATGTTAATTTAGGCATGTCTAACATATTTCTGTTCTTAATACTAGGAGTTCCATTTAAATAGTAATTCTGTTGTTTTAGGAGAGGGAGGATGCAGGATGGAAGATGCAATTTTTAACATCTATATTTCTATTTTAAGTTCAGGCGGGGTTGGCTGGTTGGTCTTATGCTTCTACTTATGAATTAGCAGTTGAGAAAAAGGTCAAAATATGGTGGAATATGCTCATCATTTTGTAGATGCAACCATGATCTGCAAAATCTAAAATTAGTGTCTATAGATCAACAATTTTGTTGACTTCTGTGCAACGTCTCTGGCCTATGCAGTATTGCACTATAGATCCTATAGGCAGTAGTTTTGTGTCATATTTCAAGTTAGGCGATATCTGTCAACAGCAGGCTTCACCTTTTATCGTCTCTTAATCTGGTTTCTTTTTTTGTAGACAGTGCAGTAGAGGGTCCTCACCTTGTGTGTTGTTTCAGGATGTTTTTGTGTGAAGCTGGTATTGAAAACCACATTCCTGATTTAATTGTGTTAAATTATGATACTTGATTTTGTTTGCACATTTGAACTTACTGCTTTCATTATCGAACTTGCTTTATAGACCACGTTCAAAACACAAACTAATGTTTTCTAAGTTGGCGTAGCTTGTTTAATTACACATTTTTCCTTCTGAGACTTGCAGGACCTGCTACACAGCTATATTTTTACCTACTAAAGCGGTGAGGACAGCAGCAACAGCTTTGACGTTTATAGTTAGAGGGTTTTTGTACATAAAATAATCTGGCATAGTAGTTACTAGAGTTACTTTTTTTCAGTAGCTGCTGTATATTGAGAGTGTAAAATCCATAAGTTTGTTAATGCTATTATAGCGTTTTTCTTGAAAAGTGTTGCTTTACAGAGCTTACTTTTCTTTCAGGGAATCAATTTCCACCTATTGCAGCTCAGGATCTTCAGTTTGTTCTGAAAGCTGGATACCTGGAAAAACGCAGAAAAGGTAAGTCTAACTATCTTTGTGAAAACTAGTGCATGTTTTGTATCTGGGAAGTCTGTGTGTCAGTATTTGATGTTATACACACAAAGCAGTTTATACAGGAGCAATAAATAAAATGGAATAGAAGCTGAAATGTTGAAGCATTATTGTGCAAAAGAAGCATAGCACATAATTGCTCCTGTAGTATTAAAAGGAAATTCTATTTCTTTATTGACTAAAATAGTCAAGCTGTGAAAGTCCACTGTCAGCCATAATTCAGACTTTCAGATATTTTTGAAGAAAACATTAGGAACGTATGTAAAAGTACCATATGTTGACTTCATGTTTCAGTGAGCATCAAGATTTATTTTTCTTCAAGAGGGCAAATATTGATCTCAGCTTTGGTTCAGTCAATATTTACCTTGATTCAATAAATCTTATATTGTCACTTCGATAACCACTTAATACTGCAATAACTCTAGGAAGTATTTAGGAAGTTGTTCTTTATTTCTTTGTATTTAATGTTACACATGACTTTTCTATTTATATGATTTCAAATTTCTATTTGTTTTCTTACCACCAATTTTTATTTCTAATTTTCTTCTCAGTGCCATACATTTCTCTTCTTCATATCCAGATTTTGTTTCATTTCCTTAGCACCTTTCCTGTCTCCTTCTCCCTCTTACCTCACCCTTGAAAAGGAGTAACATACTTCATGTCATTATTGAACAGAAATTATATACACAAATTGTATTAATTGCAGACCACAGTTTTCTCGGCTTTGAATGGCAGAAGCGTTGGTGTGCTATCAGTAAGACGGTCTTCTATTATTATGGAAGCGACAAAGGTAATTATAATAATTATGATAAACTATAAAAATGATCTGTAATGCACAGAAGAATATGAAAGCCTCAGAGGTGTTGGAAACTGTGACTCTAAGGTCATTTTAAGAAAGCAAATGAAACTTGAGAAAACAGTTGGTTTTTAAACAATGCTGTGAATTTTAAAAAGTATAAATGTACTTCAGAATGCGTAAGTGATGTACTCATTTTCTAAAGCAGAGAAACTGAGGAAAAAAGATGAAGTTACTTGTAAAGATTAAGCTACTTTGTGCGCCAGTAACAGCTGGCTGTTAGGTTTGATAGTATGCTGGTACTCAATGAATTTACTGGACAGAAAACGTTCTTTCTGACCAAATAGGATTCTAGCAATTCTCTAGCAATTCTACCTGCCAAGTTCTTTAAAGATGCTTCTATGCAGGAAAATGTTGGTCTAAAAACTACATGGTGGAGTTCTGTGTTTCTTTCTAAATAGCTTATGTTCTGAAAAAGCTAGAAATGAAGTAATGTATATAACTAAAAGCCAATCATATAGACTAAAGCTAGCTTCTGAAGGTGACTTTTAACTTTTAATGGCCATTCAGAAAGAATCTGGCATAAATGTTGGGACAGTTGCGTAGCAACTAGTTGCATTGCTAGTTTGCCCAGCAATAAGTATGTGGGGGAGACATAACTGCACTTGTAAAATTTACTCAGATATATTTCTGTACCATTTTTTTTACCCTTAAACACCAAATATAATTGGCACACAAAATTTAAAGGATGTTTTATTTGACTGTGAATTCTAAAAATTCAAAGTGATGTCACAGAATCACAGAATTCTGAAAACATACACAGAATTCTGAAAACTCACAGAATTTTTTTTTCTAGGCTGGTCAGAGGTACTTTCTTCAGCTGTCTGATGCCATAATACATAAGTGCCTGTTGCAGTGCAGAAGCAAGTTGCCATAGAATCAGACTCATAGAATGGTTTGGGTTGGGAGGGACCTTATAGATCAACTAGTTCCACCCTACCCTTCCATGGGGGTCATCATTACGCCGTAGCTGGATGCCAGGGATTGCTTTAGTTCCGTGGCAGACTAGTTTGCTGTTGAAACTGAGCTGTTGCATTTACTGATGGTTGTGAACATATATGCTATTATTATGCTGTTTAGCTGCCGATTGTCAGCATGGATGAGGTGTGCAATGAGACAATCCTGAGGAGATCTGGCATTTAATTACTGGAAAAAACCTGAAGCTATTTTCACTCCCACTTTCATGGCTAGCAGCAGTAGCTGCTGCAGTACGGTGTCGTATTGGGGCCCTTCTTCTTTTGCTGTGACCCTTGATGCTGTACCAGATAACTTGGACCACGTAGAAAATGGAAGGTGCGTTCTCACCAACTGTGGAGCAGCGGTGAAGTGTGCGTTTGGGTGGCTTCATGCAAACTGCTGCCACCTCCTGAGCTGCTGGGATGGCGTCTGTCTAAACGATGTTGGTCTGCCCTAGCCTGTGCAATGGCTGCAGATGTTTTGTGTCAACTGGGCCCTGGTTTCTGACCGCTTCCAGGGTGGAGTCACCCAACAGGAAAATTCCCCCTTGTTGAAGTGAACCTGGTTTGAAGACGGATGAGGGAGAGGGGGATTCCATACCTGCTCAGTCCTGCTGCCAGTGTCACTTTTAAAAGGTAGCGGAGTGCTAGTGCTTCCAACTTTCTCCCGTTTACCTTGGGAAAGCAAGAAGTATGGAAGTGTACAAAGCTCACAAACACATGTAAGGAAAAGTTTCAGAATCATTTATTCAGAGCTGAATGATGAAAAATGTGAGGCCTAGTCTAAGACAACACAGTATAAGCTAAAAGCCTGTGAAAATACAGTAAATGACTGTATGTTTGTGTATGTGTGTGTGTTCACCTAAGAGATTACAAGCATCCTTTTCACAGTTGTGATGCCTGCAGGCTAATGAATGTCTTGTTTCCCTGTTTCCCCCTCTATTTTCTTGTACATTTAGTGCCACGCTGGATAGTGGAACAATGTTATTTATCCCTGCAATATAGACAGGTCTAAGAGAATCACCTACATTTTTTTTCCCTTATCAATGATATGTGGGGAGGAACAAGGCTTAAAGGTTTGACCTAATTACATGTCAGAAATGGGTGTTGCCAGAAGGGTGTGTATATTGGTGCTTGTGCTGCAATATCTGTTGCCAGCACGTGGCCAACAACATTGCAGAGAGCATGTTCAAATGTCAGAGCTGGCTTGGATTTCCAGAAGCTTGTCTGGTCCTCCTTTTCGTAGTCTTTCCTTCCATAAACCTTTTATAGTCCTTCTCTTTTCTTTTCTTTGCTTCCATGCAGTTGCATCCTGAATTGGGTACCTTGTTTGCGTATCGTTTTTCTGTATGATTTCTGGCAGTTCCTGGATACTCAGGCACCTGGATGGTACGGGTAACCTTTCAGACCTCCAAGTGCATGTGAAGAAGGAAAGTTAATTTGTTGCTTTATAAATGAATGAATTAATGGCTTCATTACTTCTTCCTTACTAGGCCACGATGTTATATGTCCTTCTGTCTCAGCAAACTGGAGAGATCAGCTAAATGTTTAGCAAGACAGTAATTGAGAACATCATGGTAATTTTTCCCCCTGTTAATGGGCACTTAAAATTTATTTTCATTTTTATAACTTGGAAATGGGATCTGCCTGCCTGCCAGTAGTATGATGTTGAAGAGGGAGATAATTCAGAGGCTTTTAGAAAAGTCTGAGTTTATTTTTAAAATTTTATTTGTTGATTTATTTTTAACATGGACATGAACATTTTGGATTTCTCTGAATGGTAAGATAGTGGTGGCCAATGAATGGTCTACTTCTATTTGTGCAAAAGAGGGGTTTTATTTTGTGTTTTATTTTTTTGAAGAACTTGGTAACCGAACAATATTAAGGGAGAGAGAAGCCTAGTGAGAGTTGCATTTGCAAGCTTGTCCTAGTAACTCACCTAACCAGGCTACTGGAATTTCTGCCACATGCTAAGCTTGCAAATTTGTACTTCTAGGAGTGAGGAAAGATATACAAACCCAATGGAAAGCTGATGAATTATCATTTTCCTTTTAGATACAGACCTCCTTCTCTTAGTCCTTTCTCTCTGAACAGCCATGCAGGAAAGGCAAAAATGCTTGTTTAGTTTAGACTTTACTTTTGACAGGATCCATAACTGAAATCTGCAGGAATTGTGAATGTTCAATAGGACTTTGTTGTAGCAGGGTGATGGCAATCAAAGGCATTTCTCTAATGAGTACTGAATCTTCTGCTAGGGGAACGTTAAGTTCCGACCTTGAGAGACACACTTGCCATTAATAATGCGTTATTTAAAAAATAACTATTGAGTATAAGCACACTGGATATAAACAAACTGATGCCCTAAATAGCGTGTTTCAGTCATTGCCTCCGTTTCTTAATTTTTTTAATCTAGATTTCTCAGAGGACTAGATTAAAGGCAAGAAAGAAAGAAAAAAAGTTGATTGCATTTCAGATCCGCTTTCAAAAAGGGAAGAACTCCTATGCATTAATTTAGAAAGGGCTATTCCAAAAGCTGGAAAAGGAATTACCATTTTGGAGATACTTACTATTTTTAGGAAGCAGACATCCTGCATATGAAGAAGTATGTGAAACTACATTTAGCGTGAAGCCATGTAAACTGTAAGATCTTACAGGCTCCTAATTTCAAGATGAAGAGAGTTAAATTATAGATTCTAATAGTATCTATAAATACTTTATCACTCTCTGAAATCTTTCTGTTTGCCTTTGTTCCTTATGCCTTTCTCTGTAACTTCTTTCCTTTCTACTATCCAAGTCCTCTCTGTTCTTCAGAATGCACTAAGTCTTTTTACATGTGCTAATAATATGGGCACATCGCCTTAGGCCTCAAATTTACAACCCAGTCATTTCAAGACTCTGTTGAAGGTTTACCCTTCTTTGTTTTTAAAGTTCCCCTGGACTCAGTTACGCAAGGTTACTTCAAAATGCTTTTTTCTGCTTCCCTTGAGACTCTTTTTTCCCAATATAATATTGGCCCTGTTTCCGTTGTTAACAACATTTCACTATTTTTAGGATGAATGGAGTTTATATGTAAGAAAAATGTTCAAAGTGGCTCTCAAATTTCATTCAGAACTGTATTTTGTCTATTTTAAATATAGCCCCCCACATTTATTTCTCTCAGATATCTGCATACTAGTTTTGACTTTTTTTTTTTTTAATATTTAGTGTCTGACTCTCCACTCTATTATATTAGCTTTTTAAATTTCTAAATTCCTGATGCAAAATGATCTACACAGACTCACATTTATTTTTCTATTGTGTGCCTGACATGGGGGGGAAGGGAAGAGGAGGAGGAGATGAGAGCAAAGAACAGCTTATTCTGAAATGAGATTTGACTTAATTGTGGAATAACTTATGCTTGATGATGTTCATGATCCTTTTTTGTTTTTACAAGATTGATAGTATTACACTTTTTGCAATTCTGTGTGGTTCTGGGACAATTAAGAGTTTCCTGTTGTTGAATTGCTAAGCCTTATCTTGAGAAAATAAGAGGCAGCAAGAATGTTATCGTTCTTCAGAGAAGTGCGTTCCAACCGCATGTCTCTCCCTAGTTCCTCCTAAATATGCTGTTTCATTCCTGCCTCGGCAAAGCTCTGGTTCTGATTCAGGGTTCAAAATGAAAGTGAAATCTCTGTAATGTAAATATGCTTCCTGAACCTAATTTTAAGGCCTCCGCCATAAAAACCAACTATATCTAATTTTAAGCCTGCAAGTAAAATCTGTGCGTCTTCTAAGTTTTTAAACATCCCAAACCTGTTTAACTCTCCCTAAAGCACAATCTCCAGAAAATATTTCTGATATAAATGGTATAACTCTGAATGTGGAAGCTCACAGAAGTCACTGTGGCACTAACTTCCCATGGCAGCTTTAAATTGAAAGCCCAAGTCTGTCTGCACACCTGTGTAGCTGATAAATGAAGCTGAGATGATCAGTGAGTCTGATGATCACAGGGTGGCCGAGCCATCAAGCCTGCACCTGACTACTGTGCCTGGCCAAACAGCCACCATGGGTCACGGTTTGCTCCATGGTGATCAGGTGGTGGGGCTGGTCTTCAGTCCTGCCTGGAACAGTGTATTCTGCAAGAGTGACTGGGATTTGTAGACCTCCATTGCTTGTCACCGTCAGAGCATGCAGGTGAGCTATAGCTGACCTGTGTCCTGCCATTCTATATTTGTGGAGCAATTTCTCAGGACATATTAGGTCTTATCTCTGGTTTGCTGCCACAGGGAGTGTGAATGCATACTGAGAGTCTTTCTCTCAGCTTTAATGGGTCCTGGGTCAGGGCTGTGAAGTGTCCTATTGTCATAGAATTTCCCCATGGTCAACATTTTAAGCATATGCATAATGCTACACTGGACTTCAATAAGCGGTACTTTGCTGTACAGACAATTAGAAGCAAAAGTAGCAATGCTGTGACTAGTCTGTTGCTGTAAGGGTCAGTGAAAGAATTTAATAGGAAAGGAGATTTTTTTTTGGTAGTGCATGCAGGTAATTTTCATTAGCACTGGAACGGCATGTTCAGAGAGATAAGGCAAAGACAGTATAAACAATAAAACAACCAAATGCAATATGGATACTACGTACTGCATTCCACTTCCAGTGCAACGTACAGCATCTTTGTGTTTTATCTGTAATGCTCTTTGAAAGAGCGAGTATGATTGTAGAAATCATCTGAGATTAGCACTGCAAAATTGCACTACCATAAAGGGGACAATCCATGTCACGGAGAAGCAGTCTCAGAAATAATCCAAGAGACTAAATTTGAATACTTGCCTCATTTTTATCTTGACAAAATGTTTTACCTTTTGAACGTGGTGTTTGTTTATTTTGTATTCGTGCTGCTATCTGCTTGGGTTTTGATAAACCTTCAGCAGGGGAGAGTCAGAAATGAATGTGTTTCGCTTGGTCTTCTCCCTGAGGTCACAAGTGAGGGAACAGTAAAATTTCTAGGCAGAAACGAATTTCATTAAAAGGGGACATAGTTAACTTATGGCAAGTTATTATTTCTAATATCTGCCTTGGTGCAATTCCATGAATTTTGCCTCTGTGTGCCGTTTGATATAGGGGCAGAGGTTTGAGCAAATATAAAATATTAGTACTGTATCATTAGTACTTAATGAAGACATAATAAAACTTACTGTGGGGGAAGGGACTAGAAGAGGAAATAGAACAGTGCCCTGGATTTTCTCATATAATTGTGTTGGATTTTCTCATATAATTGTGTTATTTGGTATTTACTTGCCCTGGGTGGGAGTTCATAAAAAGGTGGGAGGACAAAGAATTTGAGTCTATGTGCATGTAAGACTACTAGCAAGAGTATTTGTATGGTGACTGCTCTTGCATCCATTGATGTTCACATTGCTGTGTTAGCCAATTTTTGCCCTCTCAAGAATGGAAAAAAGATTTGCTTTCCTATGAAATTTCCAGAAGGATGACAAAATTATGTTGAAATTGTAGCTTTTTCTGTTTTCTGTACTCTAGAAGTTTTCTCCTTTTGTTGACAAATATAAGCAATGGCTGCTCGATTTGCACTGAAGTTCTGTTCAGCAATACTTAAAGTAGTTTTGCTGTTGTGCCCCATATTTGTTGTTAATTAATGCTTTTCTCTGCTGTGGAAAAACCCCACACTTAATTGCATTTTCTTTCATTTGCCACTGCACTTTCTTTGCATGAGCAAAATGTGACTGTTGATGCCTATCTTCACTTCAGTGCTGCACTGTGATCTACAGAAATTGCAAAACTAAATTATTTTTACTTTTTTGGTTTGTTTTTAATATTCAGCAGAACATGCCAAAGCACATAAAATCAGATGTAGATTTGGTCTGAAGAGCTCAGAAGGAGCACACAGGTGCTGCTTGCCAACGTGCAGTATATTTAAACTCAGGCCTGTTCTAAGTGATACTTTTATAAACCAGAACCTTTGAAAAGTAGAATTGTCTTTAAAACAACCACATGGCTCTACATAATAAACTGTGGTAGGGCTCAGTACTTTTATTAGCTAATTAAACATTTGCTGTGTGGAGAGAAATGCTTTTGGAACGCACACTTGAATTTGTAACAAAATTCATTCTGTATTTCTGCCATGTGGAAAGGAGGCACATCTGGGAGTGGGTGGGAGAACGTGAAAAGGTTTTCCAATTGCTTAAAAAGGAGTTTGACGTTTGTTTTTTGAGTGAGGTGGTTAGTTCAGGAGGGAGCTCAGCAAATTCTGAGCTAGACAGGTTTTCCCATTGGTTTACTGAACCTGAAAGAGACACTGATTTATAGGAAACGTGTCTTGCAAGTTCCAGTTCTTGGCTTTCCCTAGATACAAGTGTCATAACATGCACTTCTTACTAAACAAGACCACCATCTGCAAACATCCCCCTGTGGAATTCCTTAGGCATCCTACAGAAAAATGTACTTTTGTGTACATCTTCCTTTAAAATAAAGCTTTATCTCCAGAAGTATCACTTAATCATTTTGCTAAGAACTCCCTGTTCTTAGTGAAATTCATGAAATAGGAAACAAAATCTGAATAAATGATAACCTGCTGAGCCACTTACGTTCACTGTTGTAAATGAAGCTCTAACTTTGTTTTTTATCTCCAACAGACAAACAACAGAAAGGTGAATTTGCCTTAGAGGGCTACACCATCAAAATGAATAATAGCCTTCGTAAGGATGCAAAGAAAGATTGCTGTTTTGAAATCTCCGCTCCTGATAAGCGCATTTATCAGGTTGGACTTTTTAATGTTGACTTGAAATTAAATTGATAAAGCCGTTACAATTCCAGTTACTGAATTAACATTTTGGTAAAACAACTTTCACTGAGATCGTAATGAAAAAAGGAAACCCTTGCTTTCTTATATTGTATATTCATATATTAGGAAAAAAATCTGATATAAAATATGTATATGTGTGTTCAAATATTATCTTTTTGGACAAGAGCAAGGAAATCTATCATCTTTATCTATTGGTTATTTCAGTGTTAGCATTTTAATGTCTATTGTATAGTATATCTGCGTGATTTCTTGGATTAATTAAATAGTAAAAAAAGTTCAAATATATATCATGTTAAATACATATTGTATCGGTCATGGCTTTGCAAGGAAAATTACGTAAAGGCACATATCAGCTGTGCAATTCAGAGATCTATCAGCTAGACATCAATATGGAATGTAAGTTTAATAAGTTTTAAATATCTGAGATTGCAGTTGAAAGCCAGTTAATTAAGCTGTCAGGTAGTGTGTTGGAGTCTGACAAGAACATTTTTAAGAAAACTGTACCCAGCAGTCTAAAGAAATTCATGGGTGTCTTCTAATTGTCAAGGGCAAATTTTGTTCATCAGTTCTGGCTTTGACATTGATGAAGAGAAGCAGCTTTTTTCTGCACAGCTGCCAGCTGCTGATCAGAGTTTCAAATCCATCATCCTCTCCTTCAATTACATAAATTTGTCAAAATTAGCTGTACATTATAAGAAGCATCCTTGCAAGAAAAGTACCAGAAGACATGAAAAGAATTACTAATGGTTTCTTGAGGAAGTGACGAGATTGCTACAGTCCCTCTTTTTTATTGCTAATGAAATTGTAGTTGTGTTTTTGTCATTACTGCTAGGAGTTATTAATAAATGTTTAATAGTTTACAGCTGCCACTCCCAAAGAAGCAGAGGAATGGGTACAGCAAGTCAAATTTGTAATTCAAGGTAAGCCAGCCAGTAGAGCAGTAGCCTTTATTGCCAGTACTGCTTAGTGGTGGTAGTTCTGTCCATTAACATATCTGTCACGCTTGTATATATAGTATTCCCGCTTGTCCAAGTTTTGAATAGCAAGCCTTAGTTTTCAGTCACGTTGTAGCTTTTATATGTCTTTTCTTCTTTTGCAAGATTTTTGCATTTCTCAAAGAATACTATTTAGCTTGAAAGCTCTCCCTTATGAACGTTATAAGAAAATAACCAGAATATATTGCAAGCACCAAGTGATAGAAGAATTGTGTTTGTATTTGGCATAAATTTCTGCTTCGGCATTCTTTTCTAGTAAATGTTAACTTTTTAAACTACTGTTACATAGATATGGAATCTAATACTATTCCTGAGGAGGAAGAAGAGGAATATGATGATGTTGGACAAGTGAGCAGTGAACCTATAGATGATAGCATTTATGAAGAAGTTAAAGGTATCGTTGAAATTTTTTGCTTCGTGACTTCTGATCATTTTGTCTTCTCTACTTCTAGTTTTATAACTCTGAGTGGCTAAAAGTAGGTCAGTGAAGTAACCCCAAGAATAAGATACTTTCAGATTTCAAGTTTTGCTATGAGATTGAAAAAAGATTGTATCTTCAACCAGATCTGAGTGAGAACAGTGCAGTTTTTTTAGCAAGGGCGTCAAAATAGTGCAGAATGTGTTAAAGTGGTCTCAGGGGACTTTTGGCTCATTAACATTCTCTGGTACGCAAGTTTTTTTAATTAAAAAATTGACTTGCCTTACAGCTTTTTCCACTAACTTGCCCATCATTTTTTAGTTTATTCGTTTTGGCATTTGTATTAAGCAAAAGTTCGCTATCACTCCATGTGTTATCAGCTGCTGCCTAACACATGATATTATAATCCTGCAAGAAAGCAATGTGTTAGTTTGAAAGGGCTCTGGAGATGAACTGTAAATAAAGCAGCATGAGTATTGGCATTGTTTTGTTTCATTTCTTCCAGTATGACTATGAGTATACAGAAGCTTTTTACTGTGGACTTTCTGATGTGGTCAAATGATTATGCCTCTAGACATCCAAGTGTATCTATCCAATGGCAAAACAAAAGAGAAAGAGCATGGCAAAAGCTCTTGGAGTTGATTATAGACATTCAAGTATTAGAAGGTGGTCATTCTTGATTGCATGAAAAAAAAGCTGTGAAAAAATAAAATTTTCAGTTACTGTTAGTTAAGAAATGATATTTTAAAGTAATATGACCATTAATAATCACTTTGTACGAAATAATGTTCGGCAGCCCTTGCTGTTTGGGGCAGCGCAATTATCAGCAATAACTTGAGAGGAAAAATTAGTTGTGTCATGTGATGCTGACTAACTTTATCTATTAGGTTGAATATTCTGACCATTGGAGAAAAAAACAATTTATAGTAAGCCTTGGTTTTCATTTTAAGGTCATTTCACTGAACCAAGGGAGCAGAAACAAGAGTGACTGGTGAAAATGATTATCATAAAGTTGTAAAATTGTAACAACACTCAATTCTTTAAGAGCTGGGTTTTTTTTTGTTCCATTTCTTTGAATTGTACCTAGACTGCTTCAGCAAAGAATTACATGTTCTGCTGAAATGGGGTGCAGTGTCATGCATGCTGAAAAACTTCTGCAGTGAATAGAAAAACTACATTACAGGGCTTAATCTTATAGCTAAAGGGTACAGCCAAACTTTATTGCAGTGCTTTTTGGATGCTCAGGCTCTTACAAAAGGTGATCTTGTATGCTTGCTTATGGTTTTGTTAAAGAAGCTCTAGATGTATCCTGGGATAAATTACTCTTGTCTGAGCTTCACTTACCTTATCTGTTCATTTTAATTTCAAACAGTAAGTTGGTCTGGAGCAGTAACACATGCAATATTGGTAAAGGGCCAATAGTTAATACATGCTTTGAGTTCTTTGCTTTGAGCTCTGTCTTCAGAGAATTGGTATGATTCTGCAAGAATTTAGAGTATTTTCACTCATATCCCACTTTTATGTCAGTTTTCCAGGAACTGTTATCTCCTAATGTGGCTAATAAATCTGAAATGTCCTCCAATATCTGAAGGTGCCTGCAAGAATGCTGGAGAGGGACTTTTTAGAAGGACATGTTAGATACAACAAGGGGTAATGGCTTTAAACTGAAAGAGCGTAGATTTAGATTAGATATAAGAAAGACATTCTTTACTATCAGGGTGGTGAGGCACTGGCACAGGTTGCCCAGAGAAGCTGTGGATGCCCCCTCCCTGGAAGTGTTCAAGGCCCAGCTGGATGGGGCTTTGAGCAACCTGGTCTAGTGGAAGGTGTCCCTGCCCATGGCACGGGGGGCTGGAACTAGGTGATCTATAAGGTCCCTTCCAACCCAAACCATTCTATGAAACGTAACAGAACAGCTGTCACAAAGAAAGGATAGCTCTTCTGTTATTCAAGAGTTCTAGTTTCAGCTTTTAGGTATGTGAATTTCTTTCCCATGATGTTGGAGTGGTGTTTCATTTTCATGTTATCAGGCAGGGATTATCTTTTTTTATACTTTCTCCATCTCATCTATTTGAATTGTAAAATTTTCATGAAGGAGCATCTTACCTTGTACAGTGGAGCTCTTAATTATGGCTGCGATATGTTGGCATAACTAAAGAAAAACAAAGTGTAAGTTCGCAATAGATTTTAGGTGATTAAAGCACCTTTGTCTCTTCCATAAATGTGCTTTAATAGTCTTTTGCTTAAATGGAAACTTATGGCTCTGATGCCTTAGAGTAGTCCTTCTCTTCTTAATCCATACCGTATTGAAGATTAATAGATTAAATGCTAGTTGACAAGCCTTGTAAGAGTAGGCCTTATTTGGCTTTTGTATAGCTGTTCATCTAAACTTGATGTAAAAGAGCGTACTCCAGTTTGGTCTCATCTGCCTTAATTAGGCCTGATTGGTTGCATTTAATTCCAGTTGGCTGTCCTTTCTATTTTCCCAGGTAAGTGAATTACTTTTTCTTTCTTTCATGGTCAAAGTGTGGAGCATCATTATCACTGCTGTTACCTGACTTAATAATAGAGAATGAATAAGGAATTCTGAATGCCTGTTAAGAGAACAGAAAAAAAAGAATTATTTGGATGTCTGCAAAGCTATGCTATGCTCTGGAATGCAGAAAGCAAATATGCTAGATCCCTGTAAAGAGGGAGAATAAATAAATATTCACTTTGGTTTTATCCTCAAAGCATCTTCATGTTAGAGGCTTCTGATCCTGTTTCTGCAGATCCACTAGCTTTACAAATATTAAATTTCAGGTACACAGCTCATTATACCTTGATGTTATTTATTTGACTATAATTTGCAGTTTCGCAAGTAAGAAAAATTTTGCATTTCTGTGGTTCTCCAGTGTTTTTTGTATCAGCATTTCAGAAGCAAATTTAGTCAGTTCATGATGCAGTCCATTTGGTAATGCTGGGTTTGGTATTTGAATAAGGAGTGTTTGAATTTAAAAAGAGGGTATGGAAATTTTTGCACAGTTTTGAAAATTGGGAATTTTCGAGAACTGTTGCAGTAATCAGGACTGACTGATGTTGTATAGCTGTCTCATTGCTTAGCTGTGTTTTTTCCCTGCTTGAGACAGGAGATGGTGTAGATGAATTTTCCAGGCAGGAGCTGGATAGCTTCAAACCTGTATCCAGAATGGTAACAGTCTATTAGCCTATTAAAAGCATAGATTTCAGTGGCATTCAGTTTGTACTGTCTGCTGGCGGGAGGAGTGGGTTGATAGTCGGACGGGGTACAAAGAGGGTTGGGAGAATTACTCTTTTGATTTGTTAAGTCACTTTCCTTTTTAATAGCACATACAAATTCATATTTACCATAGAATAAGCATTTTCCTGGTTCTCAGTATTAGTCAGTGTTTTACTTTGGTTATTCAGGTAGAGTAAAAAATGTCAGAACTGCCAAAGTTTTCCCAACTTGTGAAACCTTCCTTGCAAGATTCTTCAGGAAAAGAAAGCTTTATCCTGTCTTCAGCAAACGAAACTTTTGGGTTTTTTTGTTTTTTTTTGTTTTTCTTAATAAAAACTCGGAGGAAAAATTGGTTAAGCAAAATTAAAAATATTGGCAATAAAGGCCCATTTTTGCTTAATTAGCTATTTATTTTCTACCTTAGTACACTCTATATAATTTTGCAGTCCACAGCTGGATATTATAAGCTGTAACATTAAATAACTTCTGAAATTGTAGTATTAATAACTCTCTGTGTGTGGAGCTACCTAGGTGCACAGCGTTTTTAGCTTAGTGGTGTTTTAAGCAATGGAGTTGTCCTTGTCAGGGGAGAGAACACTTGCCGGCTTTAAAGATGATGTCATCTGTTACAGCTCTTGAAGACCAATTTTTTTTAGTAACTCTGGGTTTCAGTGACATAATTTTAAAAGGCCTGAATTATTTTATTCTGTGGTTTCACATCTGTGTGGAGCACATACTCAAAACTGCAATGGTAACTACTGCCTGCCACCTTCATCCTTACTACAGCCTCAACTCAGTTTGTCTATTGTCTACAACCCTCTTTTACAACAGGAAAAAAGAGATGTTAACCTAAGCTAACATACTTATCTTCATTTTCAGTCTTGTGTTTTCTTTTTTCTTCTGTTCTCTTTCTGCTCACAAACTTGCATCGTAGCACACTGCCATGGTGTGCAGTATTGCTTCCATTAAAGTGATTCTAAAGATAACGTTTGATTGTTACTTTGGTGGTGCTTGGTTGGTGCGTGGAGATAAAAAGCTGCTCTTACAGTATAGGTAAGGTTGGAAATCCCGAAGCAGTGTGATGTGACACGAGGCTGGCATTGTTGGCTTTGTGCCATCTCCTTTCAGCCTAGCCATAACACAGAGAACTTTTGGGTGAGAGGGAAGGACAGTGAAATTCAGTGCTGTGATGATCTCTAGTCAAGGGAGCTGCTGTGGAGAACTAAGCCAGCCAATACAACTTGCATCAGTTCTTTGTTTACCTTAAATTAAATTTGAGGATTGATTCAGTCTCTGATTGAGACAAGGATCATGGGAATGGAAAGCTTGCTCTAGTCTTTTGGTTCCTGCCATCAGTCCTCTGCCAAACATTTAGTCAAGCCCAGGTATCTGACCAATAATTCTGCTTTTCAGTTTAGTTGGAAGCTTAGCTAGGGAAACTCTGTAACTAAGGCAAAGCTCAGGGAAAGGCAAGAAATGTCTTAAATTTTATACAATAGGAAATGTGCTATGCAAAGAAACACTTTGTGATTTGTTTACTTATTTTAAACAAAGTCTTTTAAATAGTTTTAAAATCATATCGATGTTTCAGAACTTATTTCTGATGCTGAGTATGAAGGTAGGGAATGATCATCCTGTCTCTATTTTATGGTTGTCTCTTTAAGCAGCTGTGTTGCTTTTATTTTTTCTAGCAGTTAACCTCTGCAATTAAGCAGCATAACTTAATACCATCCTCGTGTTCTCTTGTTGCTGCATTGTGTGAGCTTTGAAGAAGCAAATTGTTTTTATGACGTTGTACCATTTTCGTGAACACGGAAGGGGGAAAAAAGAACGTGAGCTGTGATTCACCTTTTCTTGGGAAGAAGGAAGTGATGATTATGTAGTGGAGTTTGATCGTAAGTTGGATCTGTCACTCGTGGACACCGACTCATAGCAAATGTTTGTGTTCTCAAAATGTAGTGTCAGATTTATTTACTTTTTGGCACTAGAAGTGAAGATTTCACAGCACTGTGTGAATGAAAATGCCTTTTCAGGAGACCTTTGCTTATTTTGGAGTTTTCAATATATCACAGTCGGGGTCTGTGGGCCCAACATAGCGTTTGGTGTCAAGCAGTCCCAGATGTGCATTACAGCTGTATAATCAGTTCCTAAATCCACTAAGCTAAAATGAAGAAACTGTTCATTGGTCGTTGTAAACCAGAGCAGTAGGTTTAAGTCAGCAGAGGCACAGGTGATTATGGAATCTGAGACGTTACCTGTGATTATTGCTGTTAAGTCAGTATATTGCATAACCTGGCGTGTTGTCCAGACTCCTCCCAGCAGTTGTTGTTTGTCTCAAGGAGTTAGGGAATTCTTTATTTCTTCTCCACAGAAGTTGTGTATAATGCTGATGTGCTATCAATTTTTTATTTTTTCTACAGAAAGAATTCTAAGTGCTTTTAATTAGTAAATGAAGTGATTTGAAAGTATAACGTATAAGTAGGGTCTGGAATATTTGAGGCTGAAAAGACCAGATGTAAGATCAGCATTTTTGAGGACAGAACTAAAGATGAGTTTCCACAGTAATTACTGAAAGTGTTTTGAATAATTTCCATTAAAACATTTCAGATTCAAGAACACAGCAAGGGATTTTTATCCTTTTAAAGCAGTGAGGATCGGTCATTCTTCAAAATTTTTTCAAAGATTGAATCTGAGTGTTGTTAAGAAATTAATATTTTTCACTTGTTTAGCCATTGTGTTATTTTTATATGTGGAGTATTTTTGCCCATAATATCTTGCTGATAGGTGGAGTACCAGAATAAGGAGAAGGGGGTGTTGCAGGGCTTACTCAGTTTACTGTAAATCAAAAGTAATTAAAATAACACAAGAGCAGTGAAAAGCAGATGTAAACTACCTTTTGGTGTCAGGGAATAGTAAAGAATTTTTTTTTTGTCCAGGATGTGTGGTTTTGTTGTCTTGATCACTGGGATTTGGGGTCTACTAAGTGTCTTTGATTATATGCCAGACATAGAAGTCATTGAAAAACAATCTCTTTCAACTGTATATTGCTGAATCCCAACTGCTATGATGAAATGGAGCTGTGTCTGAATTCTCTGACACTCTGGCTTTTGAGGCAGTATGCTTATGGGATTTATAGATACCTTGGAGCGTCCTTCAGTTCATACTAAATGCTCACGAGACATGAATTATGAATCCAGACAACTTTTTGTATTTAAAGACACTGCATCCGAAAGGCGGTTAGGAACTTGATACCTGGACCTCAGCTTTTGTTTGCCACAAGATCTTGGGCTTTATCTTCATTTAAAGTAATCCTACTTCTAAAGAGGGAACCTTGTCTTTCTATTGATGTTAGGTATCAGTGATGGAAGAGGAGGTAAGACAATCTGGTGTAGCTGAAAAGAATGAGATGTCCATTGAGTGGGACGTGGCAAGTTTTGAGGAGGAAAAATAAGGTTCACAGGCTCTTCTGTCTTTCTTATAAAGTGAGTGTAGAGTGGTGGTCTGTGAACAACACGTGGCCCATAGCTGTTAGCAAGCCTACTGTCTGTGATGCAATTCAATTCCTGCTCCCCCATCACACACACGTTCACAAAAGTGCAAGTGAGAATTCCAATAAAAATAGAATAATAACTAAGTATTCATATTCATGCTGATTTGCATGAGGGGTAGATTCACTAATTAGACTTGGGGTGGGGTTGTCTACTGAGAAATACTCTTCAAATAAGAGTATTCTTTATTTAGTGATGTACTTCTGCTGCAAAAAAATTGGTCAGCTATGAGATTCAAAGCAGGTAATTACAGTATCTATGGTAAATGGAAAATGTGTGCTATTAAGTTTAGGTATTTGTTCTCCTCTCTTTGAACTGGATGCAAGACTTCATAGTTTTCAGATGTTTCAGACTTCATAGGTTTCAGAGTTTACAAGTGGAGAAAATAGAAGCGACCTTCCTGAAGTTGTGGTCAGCTGTTATAACAAATCGAAGGTGTTCCTGTTGGAAAGGCTATGTTTATCAAAATCTTCAATTAGCAAAGGCTGAATTTTATTTTTGTATTTCAGAGATTAAAAAAAAAAAAAAGAAAAATACCCTAAAGCCCACCCAGACAAAAAAATCCCAAACCAGTAAATCCCGCGCCCCCCCCCCCCCCAATAAACCAGGAAGAGATTGTTAAATCTGCATTGTCTGTTGCCATTCTGAAGCGTATTTACTTAAAAGTAGAAGACATAACATAATAATATTTAAAAAGGAAGTATTTTTAATAATGCATTTTTTGTGTTTAAAGAACCGTTTCAAAAACTAATTAGCACACAACTCGTTGAAAGGAATATACTTATTGAAAAAAGATACTTTATTGCAAGTACCAATCAATCATTTTTATACTGTTTTATGTGCACCAGCACTAAGCAACATTTGACACTATTGATTTATAAAACCAATCTGATGTGAACAATATGTGACAGAAGTTGCGTGTTATTAACAGATAGAATCCTGTCTCAGAAAAGCTTGTCATCCTCGTGAGACAAAATCACACAAAGTAATTTTAGTTGTATCATAGTTTTTTCAGTGTTGACTCTTGTTTCTGACAGCTGGCTTCATGTTAAACGTGAACAAAGTTTTGTTTATGCACACATGTCTTCAGTGGGCTATGGACCTAAAGTTCATTCTTTTGAAAGCAGAATACTTTTCTTTGGTAGGACTGTTGTTATGTAATTAAGAAGTGGTGCAATAATTTTAATTCAAAGCATTCAGAAGAAATGTCTTGGTATGTGAGATAGTTTGTTAACCATAGATTTGAGGAATGGCTGTAGTTTAGCAAGTTCAAAGCAAAATGTCAATTGTATTATGTATATTTATGAAAATAGAAATGTTGGGCTTGCTCGACTGCTTGGGTATAACTGTGATGAATACTATATAGATAGATCAAGGAACCTTTACTTTTTGAATTTGTGACAAATGACTGCATATCAGGCTATTAAAACCATTAGGCAGAGTTTTTTGAGAAACAAGAGCAACCAGAGGTTATATGGTGCCTCAGGCTATCGCTTCTCAACTTTTCTGGTTTCCGCGAGGTAGCTATTAAAGAACCATAATTTATACAACTGGGTTCTCAAATAAGACCCAGCGAGGTGGGCTTTAAAGGCTAAATTAATCACTCTGTTACTGTAGAAACAAATCTCTTATTTGAATTTTTTACTCTTAAGAGAGACATCAGCATAAATCCTTCTGTATATATCTTTTCGTCTCAGTGTGCTTTGTATCTGCTACTCACTTTCCTTCCCACTCTCCTCAAAATGGAAGAATTAGCAAAGCAAAATACTACTAATTAACCAGAGCTTCATGAATTTTGCTGGCCGTATGCATGTATACCTGATTTGCTTGTGTGTTACAGTGTACTATGTTTGCAGTGGATGTCATATTTAGTTTACACATATACAAGGAAGCAACATAGGAAAAGGCTGCCTGTTTCCTTGTCTTGGCTGCTGCTCCCTGGGCTGGGTAGGAGTCTTTGAAAGAAGCAGGTTGGTTGCTTGTAGGAAAGGAAAATGGTGAGCAGGGTACAGCTCCCAGACCACCCAGTGGGCCAGGCAGAGAGGGCAAGGTGCAGCAGTCTGCTGTGCGCGAAGCAGAGAGAGGGATGCTCCAGGGAGGTGCAGCCACACAGAAAAGCTTCAGCAGCGAAGGGAAGGAACTTTTCTTAGAAGCCAGAAAAGACTGAGGAAAGTTTTTGGCAAGTCAATGGAGTTTGAATTAGATGACAAGGTAGGAGGAAAATGTTCTCATCCAGGAAGGGGGTGGTTGGCATAGGGGATGTTTTGCTTCAGTCCTTCTTTTTGAAGTCGACTTTTTCCTAGCAGATCTTGATTTCCTCCACCTAAAAACTCTCGGTTTGTGTTCTAAGGAAGGCTAGTTTAAGATCTTGGGCTCTTTCAGTATCCTTAAGGAGCAGGTTCCAGCACTTCTGTCTTTGGTTTGTGGAAGGGTTTTGTCTTAGCAGGCTGTAACGATTATTCTGTCCTTGAATCTTCAAGGCAACAGTGAGTAAAACTGAGCATTAAAGGAAGGAATCTTATTTTCAGAACAAAGCCGCCGTCTACAGAAAAGCCTCTGGATCCTAGCATGAGTGTTGTCCTTCCACTGATCCAGAAAGTACTAACTGAACCTGAACTTGCTTCCATACCTGTCTCAGATTTATTTCCTTGAGAAGTGAGGCATCTCCATTACTAACTGTTGAACAGTGATTTTGGATAAATCAGTAAAAAAGATTTCAAGATGGATACGATTTTGTCGTAATTTCCATAAGGGTCGACAATTTTGTCGTAATTTCCATAAGGGTCATGAGACTCCATTTCTGGTTAAACTGCCCAGTGCAGGCCTAGCAAGTGGTGTTTCTTACGGTGCAACTGGGACTCTGTTGTGTCTCTGGCGTGAGAGCTGGTGATCCAAAGTGCCGGCTGCGAGGGAATTCAAGCAGTCTGGGACTCTGGGGACCCAGGGTTTTTCTGAGATCCAGCTGCATGCCAGTCCCACAGTAACATGGTGAGCTGCCTGGGGACCAGTTGTCACCTCCTGCTTATGAACTATTTCCAGATCCCTGCTGTCCTACCTCATCTCTCTGAGGCACATTTGGTATGTGGCGCGTCGGGCTAGTAAGATCTGACATCCAGAGTTGCTGGTCCCACTCTGGACCTAATGTATGAAAATGCGGGAATGGGATGGTATTTGTAGAAATGAATGTGGGAATGTTACCCAAAATATGGTGTGTGTAAACAGTCTGCGCCGCAGCTATAATTTTATGCTTATTTCTGATTTAACCTGATTTTTGTTTATTAGTGAATCATAACAAGAATATTTTTACAATTATTTTATTTCATTTCATTGTTTAAGCTGGAGAAAGGATTTAGCATAGCTGACGTAATTTAATTTGAAGGCATGGGCCATAAACAGTGAAAAGAGGCAGTGGCGTGGGTTTGTTACTTTTCATGAAAATACCCAAAGCGTGAAAGCCGCTGAATTTTTTTTTGTCAATGTGCAGTTAATGATCAACACAGAGAATGCAAAAACATCTTGGTAGAACATTTTTAAAGGAGTTACAAGAGAAGCATCTGGGAGCCAGACTTTTCTTGTGGAAACATGCCAACAACTGTATTGTGTTTCCTTCCACTGAAGTGAGCTATGCTGAAATGTCTTGTCTTCTGTCCCTTTTTTGAGTAAGTTCATTTCTGGAATCAGACTATAAATACTTTAACCCTGCAGATTATTAAAGGATATTACGTGGTTTAAACAAGATGCTTTCTTTATGAATTCTATATATGTAAATATTATGTCAAGTCACATTTGTCACAGTTAGGGATATATAGTTTTCAGAAATGGCTTTTAAATTTAAATCTTGCTGCTGATCAATGAGTATGGGAAACTTTACTTGACATTTACAGACTTTTTTTCTGTGTATCGTTTAAGCCTGAGAAATATAACCCTTGTACATGGTTGTCAAATAACACTGTAGTACAGTTATACAGTATAAATTAGTTAATTGAATATTTGATTGCTAGATGTATTTACATAGAGAACTATTTATATTTTCTATGTAGATTTTAATAGCCACCACATTTATTTTAGCAGAACATTTTAATAATAAGGTTTATAAAGTGTCATGTGGAACACAAACTATTTACATAACTAAGAGCTATTATGGGTTGAGAGAACAAACAAATTTATTTTAGTTACAGTGATTTCACATAAATCTTTATTATGTTTATATATAAGAATGTACTTATGTGTATGCCACACGTATTTGGGCAAGCAATCTCCAGCACAAACTCCTGTGAACTGACAATACAATCACGGAATCAACTTCAAAATTGTTGTTTGTTTTCTCCCTTTGAGCTACTAATTTGCGTTCTGTCCAGTAACTGCAACTACTTTTTTGGGAGGGTGAGGGGGGACAGAGGAGGGAGCATTTTTTGTTAATCAGCTAAATAATTTCTTGAGCATGTAGAAACATTAAACTCCAGAAGCTTTCCTTCACATTGTTGAGGCCTGTTGAGGGCAGTGTCTTAAAATATTTCATTCCTCCTTTAAATGTTTAAGTATGGATTTAGGTAAGATGCCTATTGCCTCGATTTTTATGCCAAAATTGAGACTTTAGGAACATTTTAAAAAGTGGAGCCAAAATTGTGCTTTTGTTGGAAGCTAACATGAAACTTTACCTTTAGAGCTGCTTCTGTTCAGATGTGAAAGTTGTTATCTAATATCTTGATCAATAAAATGTAGCATTTTAAAAAGTGCCTAGTCAAACTTAAGGAATTTGTAAGGCGCTGGATTCTGAAGTCAATTCTGAAATTTTCACCTTGTTTGATGGCCCATCAAATAATTTTTTGGTTGTTTTTTAAGTTTAATATGTTCTGACCAGTTCACTCAGCATATACGATTAGACAGTTCTGAGAGACTTGATTTCTGAAAACACATCCCTGAAATAGCGACTTTGTAGATACAAAGTGTCGATGAATATAAAAATGGGAAAAGAATGAATGAGTTTCTGGAAGTGGATCTCTCTGTAATTTCTTTTATTCATTATAATTATTGTGTGCATATCCACGATTGAACTTGCTTGTGATGACCTTTATCTTTTCTCTTGAGAAGAATTACTATTATCAGGTCTTTCTTCATGAGGAAATAAAAAGGTCAGTGCAAAACCCATTCCTTATTTCTATGCAGTGCACATTGCACTTTGGCATATTTGTATTGAATTTTATTAATAATAATTAGTTCATTTTGTCAAAGAAATTTTAGTGTTCCAAAATTAGACATTGTAAATGGTCTTTCCTGGTATCTACTCCTGCTTTTCCTGCCTCTTCTCCTCCCAAGTTTGCTATTGTTGTAACTAAGATTTTACATGCTTCTATTCTTCCTAATCCTGTCAGACTAGCTAATTTTCTTCCTCCTTTAACCTGAAATTGACAAACTGTTAATTCTTTTGCATCTATGTTTGTCTAAGAAAAGAAGAGAATGTAGAGAATGTAAAGTTGTTGCTTTTTAAAATTATTTGTTGGAGCTTTTAGATTATTTGTTGTTTGGGAGACTAGCGCTAGCAACTGCACAATTAAGTTGATTCAGCTGTCACTCAAAACATGACAAGATTGCATATTTGCAAAGAGAGCTCCAAGCAAGAAGCTGAGGTCATGAAATCTTGGCATATTCATACCTAGAACCAGGAATTATCAATACCTCTGTGAATTGTTCAGTTGTCCTAATGAATATATTCCATTCTGTCATTCAGGTGACTAAGCATGTTTTTCCTCCCGTTGTGATACTTGGCTTTTAAAGCCTGGAGGGCCTTGTGAAGCCCTGGAAACAGCAGCTTTCATTCTAACAACCTCTGTGTTTGGTAAAGGAATAAAATTTGTGGGGTCTGAAGAGGATACAGTCTTTATATGAATTGGTCGTGACTACAGAATGGGACAAGAGCAGAGAAGCAAGGGTACTGGGGCACTCGGTACTGGGGAAAGGAAAGAAAAAGAAAGAAGAAAGGTGCTGACATATTGAGGTCTCAACAAGTAGAGAAGGTAAGTAAAGCAAAGCATACTCCTACATTTCTTGAAAACCTGGTGAAATTATGCACAGTAGAGTGAGAAAATCCACTTTGCCACAACTGTGGATGACCTTGCCAGTGATGCTCAGTTTTCTGCCTTGTGTGAGAGTAACTGTTATTCCTCCAAGGACAGAGATGTGTTCTTTGATCACTTAGTCATCACACTTTCTACCCTGAAATATTACGAAAAATACCTCTGCTAGAAAAACATTTTGTTGCTTGTTTTTTGTAGTAAACCAGTGAGAAGTTATATAGTATCTTCCTGCTTTTAAAAACATGGTTTTTTAATCCATTGCCCTAGTGTAGTTCATGTGGATGTGTATGCATGCAATAACATGGGAGAAATGCAGTGTCTTTTTCACAGATATATTTAGAAAGAGATTTTTTTCGCAAACAGTTCTCCAAACTTACTCATTTTTCTGTACTACTTCACTCTGTTATTATTCTTCATAGCAATAGTTATATGATCCAAACAACATTCTTCTGCACAAGACCAGAGAATTGCAGCCTTTAAGTGTGTTTTGTATTTGTCCCTCGTGGGACTGGGATTTTTTTGGTTTACTTCACTCTTTAGTTTAGTAAATGCTGTAACTCCAAAATGCTTTTGTTAGGAAGGGAATGTTATATCTGCTTTTTGGTTTTGATTAAGCCAAACCATAACATATGCTTAGATTCACTGAGTGGTGTCACAGGAAGGTTGTTACAAGAAAGAATTATTTTTTCTCCAGAAAATGGGTAAGTGACATTCCAGGACTCAAATATCACTTTCTCTCCTTCTCACCTGCTTCCTGCAGCATTGATCCTGAAATAATTTGTAACAAAATCTACTAACCTTTCTGTGAGGATGATGAGGTAACTTTTCCAAGGTCTTCTCAATAGGAGGCAGTGCTTCACTTTCAGCGGGGATGGTTACTTTGCTTATTCAGACTGCTTACGCAGTTGGCAGTAACGGTGGTGCACAGTAGCACCTTTTCAAGATACAAGGAGTACAACTGAGGGGAAAAAAATTGTGCAGGATTTCTCAAGGAAGTCAGGAAACCTCACATCTGGAGACTTGGCAAGGTCTGGACAAAACGGAGTCATTTGAGCTAATCCTGTTCTATAAAGTCATTAGCTTCAGCTGTCTCATACGTGAACTATTAAAATGCACAGACCCTTATAAACTGGTCCTGAATAGCTTAGTATGGAGTACCAAAAGAAGCCAAATGCTGTTTCCTAGAAACTTGATCTAACTTTCAGAGTTAGAGCAGGGTGTTAGACTAAGCAATTTCAGGTGGTCCCTTCTTATCCCAACATATTTCATGATTCTAGCTTTCTCACTTTGTACAGCCAATGCTATTTATTCGAGGCCATTGGGAGGTCAGTACATTGTCAATAGCAATAACACACTTCTGGTACTGTCTACTGGTTGGACAGAGCGGTGCGTATACTCAACCTTCCTTACTCTAGAATTTAAATAATTTTTTTTTCCAAAGAGCTGAGTAAAACTTGCTCAAAAAGTGTTAGTTGAAGGTCCTATCCAGTTTAGCTGGTGGTACATTTGAAAGAAACCTTTTGCTTCCATCTTCGAATCAGACTTGGATCATATGTGTTGGAAGGAGTTGGGGCTAGGAATTGCATGGGTTGTCCTCAGCTAAAACTAAAGTATTTCAGTGTGCATAATATTTTTCATTAAAATGTATTTTTATATTTTTCATAATCTGGAGATCTCCTTCTGTATTCTGTTGGAATACAGTTCTGCCTTGTCTGTTTCCCATCGTATTTCTGAGCACAGTGGTGACCTTTTATTCAGATGCAACTTCTGCTTCTGCTCATATTCTGATGTCATCTCATCTGCAATCCCAGTATTTAGCCTGTGTCTGGGTGACCCATTTCTGTATCTGTTTCCTCTGCTTGTGTTGTGGAAGTAGGTTTTTTTCACTCAAGCTTGTCATGCAGGAATATAACTTCTCTGTCTGAGCTGTTGGGTGGTAACTAGCTGACCCACAGAAGTAGCAGTAAAATAAGAATTGTCCTCTCTTCTGTCATGGTAAGAAATTCTTATGTTTATGATCTTTTCTCTGAATAGCAGCCAGCTTGTTTCCCACTTCTGTCACTGTCCTGGGGGCATTTTCATCCCCAAACCATGCACGCTGGTACAGTCAGATGGAGCTTTAATAAAACAATAGTCTGTCTCCCCCTCTCTGCTGCTCCCCAGACCTCACACCATGGCTAGAGAATAGCACCTTCATCAGCCTTGTCCAAGCTGTGCCATTTGTTTACAGAGTGCACCAGAGTGCTACTGGGAATGCAGGGTGAAATGTCAAGAAGTTGTGTGTAAATCTTGCAGTAATCTGTCACATCCAGGAGGAGCTGGGGGAAAGGGACAGATCTGTGGGAATATTGGAGGATTATCAAAGCTCGAGTTTTTGCTACTTGAATTTGGAGATCTCTCCCTACAGAACAGGTGGATCTGGAGTCTGAAAGAAGACACCAGAAAGGAAAAACCCTACCATTATAAATACACACACCAAGGCAAATAAGCCTAGGATCAAACAACACATGGAGGATTTCTGGGATATCAAGCTACTTAGGCTAAAACCCTGTAAGAGTTTTGATTAAGTGTATAGGCATGTACAGGTGTGTATGTAGTGAGAATGCTGCAGAGGACCTCTTCCTGGAGGCTGAGGAGCACTGTCCTCAGGTAAGGCAGCTTGCTGGCCCTGCATAGAACAGGATGGTAACTCTTATTCCTTTGACCCCAGATGGTCTCTAACCATCACTACTAACGCTAGCAGAAGGTGTCAGTTTGGCCAAATTATAAAAACGATTTTATTCTTATATTTTGCATGTTTATTGCTCTTTCTTTGAAATTCTTAAATGTTTCACTAAACAAATAATCTTGTTTTAAAAAAAAAGTCAGTTCTCGCTAAGTTTTTAAAAAATTACATAGCTGGATTGATTTATGTTCCTTATTAGAGTAATAACATCTGTTATGGGGTTAGGTCAAGTCATAAAATTATAAATCTGGGAGAGAAAAGGTCTTGACTCTTTCCCATGGTAAGCATTTATTCATGTTTGAAAGTTCTTGTTTACATTTGTGCAGAGTTATTATTTGGTAGCGAAAAAGAGGTGTGGAGGGGTAATAGCCATTGTGTCTTTCACTTTTTCTTGCACAAAGCATTATAGACTCATGATGTTCAGTGTCAGCAGAGTTCTTCATGTACATACCTTTTTGTTTGCATGCATCTGTCATCCCTGCTGAGTACAATAGTAAAGACGCTGCGATTTTTATTTTTCCCATCCGTTATTTAATAATACATGTATTTTTGTGGGGTCTGTCTTACAAGACCTGTTTGTACACTTATAACCTTATGACACCACAGTGAGATTTCAGATGAAGGTGTATTAATGTGCATTATAAGCGTGTGATTGCTTGTATCATTATGAAATACATGAAAAATTAGTTCACTGCAGTAGTTTTCATCTGAACTGATCAAAACATCTTCCAATGATTTTTCTAACAATATGTGACTGGAATAACAACTTCACATGTCATAGAGTTCCATGCTGCAGCTGAGAGGCATGTAAATACAAGCTGCTTATTTGCAAGAAGCTTCCAGATTTGCAATATGATTGCTATGGAAACCACACAATGAAAACCTTATAACCATCTGTGTGGTTTGGTAGATTTTGCTGCATAGCTGAGCTGGTTTTGTTTACTGTTATTAAAGTGTTGAATAGAATATATTAACCCATAGACTGGGATTATCCAAGGTATAAACTAGTATTGTGTAATGACAATGTGCCAGAGACTAGAAGACAGTAGAATACCAATTAATAATGACATTGAATTAGAGTCTAATGTAAAAAGATGGCTAAGTAATGTGTTAGTAGAGGAAACTGCTAAGTTTATGCATATTTATCATGGAGCTACCACATTCCATTGAAGGAATGCACTGTTCAAGTCAAACTCTTACTCATTTTATACTCAAGTAGTCTGTTTTTTTCCCCCCTTTTCCTTTAAGAAACGGAAATTGGAAGAAAAAAAAAATCAATGGATTCATGTAAAAAACTCAGCTAGTGTAGAATTCATTGTTAACTTTTTTAATTGTGTGGATAGTAGAAACAGCTATGATTGGGTGATTCTTCTTTTTTTTCTTCAGACTGCAAATTAAATAAGTAAATTATTTTCAGCAGTTTTAATGGACTAACTGAAAAAATCCTGAACAAATACAGTTAGCTCATTGTTGCGTTTTCACCACAAGAATTTTGTAGGTTGTTTGCTATTAGAGTCTCTGAGTACCAGCGGAGTATGGAAGATAACCTGTGTCTCAAGGGTTGTCTGGATGTACAGCTATGGAAGAGTTCACTGGTTTGATTACTGTTGATTAGTCTCATTTTGACATAGTGAGAAGGTGGAGAGGAGTATTTTCTCACTGCAGTGCTAGTGATGGGGTGAAGAAGAGATACAGAGGAAACATTGTACCAGATTATTTTGAAGGTCTGTATGACTCCTCTTAAACAGTATATTAATAATACAGAAGAACCTCTACTGTATTTTTTTAATTTTAATTTTTAATCTTTTGACTCTATTCCGTGTCGCAACACTGACTTTACTATGTTGCATCTGACTACAGCCGTAATTCCTGGGCTAATTGAGGTTACTGTGTTTAAAGGACATCTCCTGCACATAGTTACTGCTTCAGGGCATACTAGCAGTAAGAACCATAGGTTCTTTTTTACCCTAAGCCAAGCCTGTTACATATGCTCCACTGTGAGCATGATTGCATTAGCAAGTCGTGTGGACCATTTGCAAAGGATGCATAAAGCAGAAGTTTGTGCTGAGGACCTGATGCTCACACTGTGCATGTTTCAGAAGAGGTTTCCTATGGAGTCACTTTAGTCTGGTTCCATGGACTGAATGGCTGTTAGCAGCTGGACCATATTCAGTGTGCTTCTGGAGTGCCTCTTCCAGTCTAATTGCACCTGAAAGTTTGTCCTCTCTGTGACAAGTCTGTTGTGTAAAGCAAAGTGCGATAAGTGGGGATGGTTGAGATCCAAACCAGTGTGCTAGTATGGACAGCCTTTGTCTGAATTTGGAACATTTTCAATATTCAAAGAGTCTTGGTTCAGACATTTTCTCATCTTCAGATACGGATCTGGTGAACTCCTGTTTCTAGGAAATACGTTTTTCAGGAAGGGGAATGCATATGTTCTAAATTTTTCCATGCAACCACAATACAATCTACATGTGTTCAACTGAACCTTATGAAAAAAATCTCTTCAAACCTCCTCTGCTGTTTTATTTCAGTTGAAACACCCTCTACTAAAGTCAGTCCTCAGTTTAAGCTAGTCTCATGACCATGACAGGGATAAGAGTAAAATCCACAGTATATTCAACACAACAATTGACGCAGGTCCAAACATTCAGTAATATGTAGTATCAACATTTATTTAATCAGCGTATAATACTCTGTGTGTTGGATGAAACTGGGTTGTTCTGGGAAAAGGGAGCAATCCTAGAAAATGAGTCTGACAATGCGATAATACTACCTGCGAGTGGTGTAACTGTGGTAGGGAAGCCGCAGAATGCCAGTGCCTCCTAGTGCTCCAGACAGCACACAGGGATGTATTTTTACCAGTTATGCTCCAGTTGTGAGTGCTTAAAATAAAAGGATGAGTGTGCTTGGAAATGTGCAACAAGTGTTATGCCAAGTGGGGGGATACATTTGTATACAAGAAATAATTTGGAGTGTTTTCTGTTGTACCACAGCTTCAGATTTTCCCCGTTCTATTGTTTTTTTACTTGGCTCAAATAACAGTTTATATTAATCTCGATCAGATTTTTAGCTAGTCAAGAGTCAGGCAGCAAAAAAAACTCTTGCTGGCTTAGGGGAGCAGAAGTTCAATGCTCTTTGTAGAGTGAATCTTATGATGTAATTGGAATATTTGTAGAACCGCATATAGAGGTTAGCGCAATTGTGCCTACTCATTTCAACAGGTCTGCTCTTGTGCTTTAAACATCTGCTTTAATGTTTGCAGGAACAGTCTTGTGGATAGATTAAATTTTTACAAGGCTAAAAATCCTTTGAACTGTTGATGTAAAATTCACTCTTTGTCAAAGTAGATAGGCAATTACATAAAACTTGCACAATAAGGAACATTTTAAAAGCTATGAGTTCTGTATCTGTTGTATGTCTTTAATAAAATATCAAAATTAGTTGCTGAAATGTGTGCCTTAAAAAGAAGCATGAATATCTGTATAAGATGTGATGAGTAGCAAAGCCAAATAGTTTAAATGTATTAAAAGTCCAGTTCTTGTTTGAGAAGTGGTTTTATCAATATACTATTTCCTCATCCGGCACAGCAGCTTTGTCAGTTTTGATATACTGTAAAGGCCAAGATAAATCTTTCTACTTCCTTATGAACCTAAAGAAGAAATACAGCTAAAAACCCTCATAGCTCGTTCCCTTTTATGCCTCATGACCAGAATGTTGACTGTGAAATGTGAGGAGCAGACCTTATGTCCCTGTCCCGAGTGGAGTGGAGATTTACTTAAGCGAGGGTGTGGGCATGAGAGAGTTCCCTGTCTG
Source organism: Opisthocomus hoazin (assembly GCF_030867145.1). Taxonomy (NCBI): domain Eukaryota; kingdom Metazoa; phylum Chordata; class Aves; order Opisthocomiformes; family Opisthocomidae; genus Opisthocomus; species Opisthocomus hoazin. The sequence continues at coordinate 56,896,100 of NC_134417.1, forward strand.
TGCCAGACAAGGACTATGGAGCCCATCTTTTGAAATTGCCTGTGGAGATTCCAGAGTTTTCCAAGCCTGCTAGCCAAAAAACATGCTTCAAAGCTGATGATCGCCAGGCTTTCTCTTTTCTTGTCTGCTAAACTTGCACTAAGTTATTTGATACAGTCTGGCTTGCTTAAACTGTGGTCAGGTGCAGTGGGCAGGAGCACGGAGTGCTTGGCATCTGTAGTGGCTGTGCTCCCATCATGCAGGTGTCCAGCTAGTGTGCCTGTCTGACCGTGTTGAAAGTAAGATGTCCTCTGCCTGCTATGCATACTCCTCCTGAGAACTTCTGAGATCTTGCACGGGCTGGGGATACTTTTTCAATCCTCAGTTTCCTTTTCTTTATCCTGGCAAGTAATGTACTTAGCAGAATAGGACCCTCATTCTAATGGTCTTGGAATGACTGAAAAACAGCAAAAGTGCAGCTCTGGGTTACTGCATTCAGAGCAGAGAGAAAAGGGAAACAGATGTTCACAACTGAGAATTTAAAAGAAAGCTTTTGGAGTGTTTGGGGGGGGGGGGGAACCACAGAAATAACAACGTTCCAACTTCTGTGTAAATGCAAAATAGTAAACAGGGATTACGACGTGGAAATGTAGAGTGTGGCTTTCAGACTGATGTGGGCTGTAATTCCTGTCAGCTGAGGTGTCCCTTCAGAGTTTCATTTGCAGTTATGTGTTTTGCAGAAGAACGTGTTCCTTCAAAGGCTGAAGCGCCAAGAAAACTGAGCCAGGAGAAAGTTCCCACCATTTCAGGTAATCAAAATCTTTCCTCTCTATTTTGTGTATGTGCTTTCTTTTTAACTTTATTTTCTTGTCTCTTCACTTTGCTGTTTTGAAATAATGTTTTTATAGCTCTGTAAAGCTGTCTTTTTCACCTGGGTATTTGATGGTAGCAAAGCTGCTTAGCACCACTTAGGATGCATGAAAACCACTTGAGAAGGATTTATAAAGTAAGCCAATTTATACAAGGTATTCCTTCCTGAATTACTTTGTAATGACTCAATTAGCTTTCATTTCTGCACAAAGGAGATTTAGTTGCATAAATTAGCTTATCATCATTGAGGAAGTGTCACTGCTAAAGGACAGTTTATAGATACAACATGCAGTTGCTGTCAAACCTATAAGAATGTAATATAGACATCTGTGTATACTTTGTGCTTCAGCAGAACAGACTTCTGCCATTCAGAGACTAACAGGGGACAACAAGTTGCCCAAGGGACTGGCAATGTAGACGTCTCTGAAAAGGTCAACTTGACACAGGCTCTGACAATCGACCCAAAGCTCTGTCTTCTTTGATAAAAATCAGATAAACTTAAGACCACTAATTGATCTGCAGCCTGTTTAAATGTTGGCCATGCATATCTTCATTGCATATGATTACCACAGAAAGCAAATGAATTGGGTAAGAAATGCCAGAGTCCAGTGACAGCAGCATAAAAATTGGAAAAGGACACAAATGCCCAGAAAAGCTGTGAAGGATATTCTCTCAGCTTCAGCTTGGCAAACTGCCCTTGTGCTAATTATCTCTGCGACTGGAAAAATAACTGCATACGCCATGTAAAGTCATGTGGCTAGACAACTTTTCTTGACAGAAAGGTATTTCCAGTTATGCTTAAAAACAAGATATGTATGTGCTTCAAGGGCACAGACCTTTAGATAAACTGTTGGTGATTTGACACAGCAAGCAGGGAAGACTTGCTTCTTATCAGACCTTACACCTTTTTGAGATCTGCTGCATTGCAACTGTGACCTGCACTGACACGCAATCTGGCTCTCCTTCCCCCATCATACATAATACACATAATTCTTTCAGGGCTGTCAAGGAAAGGGTGGGCAAGAAGAGTTCCTTTAGGAAGTAGCTCTGCAGTGCTCTTCCTGTTGCAACATGTGGGGAGGAAGCAGAGGCCTGATTTCCTGACCCGTACAGGAAAGCAGGAACAGGTTGCTGCGAGGAGTTGCGGGTTGCTTTTCTTGGAAAGGAAACAAGAGACAAGTCATCAGATGCTGTTAGCATTGTGCTCTGCTAAAAACATGTGTAAAACAACACAACTCATTACAGCCTTAGTATTTAGTACTCATTTAGACACTACCATAATTATAAGAGTGTGTTGTCATAATGGAGCATGGGGTCAATCCAATTATAAAGTTGCCAACAGCACTTTTTTTTCACTAATGTATCTTCTAGAAGTTCTAAATGGTCATACTTTTAGGAAATCAAAACCCAAGCACCTTAATTTCTGAAAAGTCAGCTGCTATGAGAACAGCCTTAGCAGTCTTACTAGTATTTGTGTAATGTCCTTGAAAATACCATAACAGTTCTCCCCAGATACCAGATTAATTTCAAGCAATAATTTTCCAATCCGATCTTAGTTAACTATTTAACCCTGGAAATTTGTTTGACTTTTAGGGCTGAGTTGACATGAGTATTTCTGATAGGCATCACACCATAAATATCTAACCTGACTCAAGAATATTTCATGATTTTCCACACAAACAGCACATACATTCTTAAATTTAATATATTGCCTAGCTTCACCAAACCTGAGTTTCACAGAGAATATTCTGAAAATGGTCTGTGAGCTCAGACTGATAAGTGCAAAAAAAGATTTCTTTTTTTCCTGCTATTTTCTTGCCCTAATGTACCTCTACTTCGATTAATGTGCAGTCTTGAGGTTTTTTTTATTCCTTCAGTCTTGATGCTGACTGTTGCTGCTGGATAGCTTTACATTAATTGCTAGTGACCTAATTATTTAAAAATACCAAAGCATTGAAGCGTTTCAGTTATATAGTATAGCTTGCTGGGTTTATTTTGCTACGACTATCTACCCATTATCATTTCCACAGTCACTGTTTCAGTAAGTCTCATGTTCTGTGCTGTCTCAGTGTAAATACCTTGATTTTAGAGTAACTAAGAAACAGTAGGAGAAGGGAAGTGAGAAAGATTATACTTGACAGATTGGGCTAGGTTAGGGGTTGAGCGCAAACAAATACACTGCAATTATTTTGCCCTTATTTCATAATTTTTCTGGCATGTGGGAAAAAGGGCAATTAAGTAAATAACAGGCATTCTTTGCAGTTTAGGACATCTTCAGAATAGGTAACTTTGGTCTTTGACAGGGTATGTCTCATCTGAGCATTTAGACTCATTGACACTGAGAGTCTAAATCACTCGTGTAAGATAAAAGTCATTCTGGTAGTGTTAATTTTGAACTTCACCTGTCTCTCCATCTTTAAGCTTTCAGTATGATAACTATTGAGCACATCATCACCAAAAGGGGACACAGTTTACCTCTATCACTAGCCTAGACTGGTGATCCTCAGATCTGAAGCTATAAACTTTTGAAGAATCTGATCAAGAATCAAGGAATGTGAATCAGAATGGCAAGCTGTTTAATATACTGGGCAGTGGACCACGGTGGCGAAAGGAAAACATACACATGTGTTTCTTTATTCCACAAGCAATGTGTATGCACATAACATAACTAGTAGCTCTAAGTCACCACAGTAGCAGGTTTTGCCAACTTAGATGCCATCAATGTTAAAATGGAAGGTTGGTGGATATCAGGCACAGTCACATTTATTCTAATGTTTCAAGTAGTGCATTTCCATACTTGGGTTGTAATTCTTTTTTTTTGTTTTAGTAGATGTAGTGTTCTGTCAGGTGTGTGCTCACAAATGGCAAGTGCCAAATTGTCACAAGGTAGGGGCAGGAATGGAACAGCCTGCAGTTAGGTTGGCTTAGGCTGCAATGGGACAGCACACTTAAATCCCTCTGAAGTATGTACTCTTAATCTGTTTTTCCAGGTTTTGTTTTTTTCTGTCTATTGAGGCTGTTAGAATATTCTTATAATTTTTTCCCCTTGAGTAATCCATGGGCATTCTTAAGTTTTAAAAAGTCTTCAATATTTGAAGTGCATGCTTGAGTGATATACTTGTCAGATTTTTTTTTTTTTTTTTACCTGAACTGTTACCTTTCTTCAAGGATGTATTGAAAGGTGCCAGTATTTTTCAGTGAAATAAGCAATCTGAGACTACCATCAGGAAGGCTGGCAGCTGCTGCTGTTTGATCTGTCAAATAAACTCTGAAGAGTTTTTATATTGGACAAAAATATCTGTTGTTCCTATTACTGTTACTGGAAAAATAGAGATGGCAGAAGAAAACCATGAGGACTTCTTAATGGAAGAGTTTTGGAAACTTTTGGGGAGTTGTTCATCCAGATAGCTGTCCTGGAATGAAAAAAGTATTTCCCGGAGAAACAACCTATCCAAAATCCTGCTCAGACATTTATTGTGATTGGCAATATTAAAAGCAGTGAGTGGATAAAACCAAACAGCTTTCTACCCTCTGCTACACATTTCATTTTTTATTTTTTTATTGTGTTTTATTCCTATTTGTGGCCTAAGTGACCAATCCTTTGAAATACGACAGGCTTTAGTTTAACAATTATGTCATCATAGTATTTTTAAGGCACACAACATATCACAGCGCATAATAGAGTGTAATTGTGACAGAGTAATGCCAGCAAATCAATACGTTTTGAATTTGAACTCTAATGGGCACATAAGCTCTTGATGCTAAATCCAACAGCTGTTTTCAGGTATTATGTGTGTGTAAGAAGCTCCACATAATTTCACTACTAGATAAATACCAAATTCCTTTACCCAGGTCTCCTGGTTTTGTTTTATTCCGTTCTTCAGAAGCAATAAAATTAAATTTGGCAGGGTCCTCTCCAACTGAAAGAGGGGCTGGAGTAAGAAAGAATGGGCTTGTGTTTTGCAGAGGTTTTTGCAGCTTTTTTTTGCTCTACCTCTGTGTTTGTGAGGCACTATGAATCATTTTATGAAGCATTTTGCCCTTTAGATGTATAGATTCTGAAGTTAAATTTACAATTGGCTTTTATGCACTTGTAGTTGCACTTAGAGAATTTGAAGAAACTTGTGCTGGTGGGTATGAGAGGGGATTTCAAATTTGAAATTAACACTTGTTGGAAGACCAGTGTAGTTGTTCACAAACTTGCACTTGCACTTTCTCTCCCTGTTTTTAATTTCTGTGCTCCTGATATACCTGTGTATGTTTTTCTGAGAAATGCGGCTTTCTGATTTAAACAACTCTGCCTTGTGTGGAATTCACAAATGAGTGCATAGAGCCGTGGTTACTCTCTGGGCAACATCTTCACTGCTGCAATAAGCTTATTTGAAAATGCATCTTTTCCAGTGTTGCCGTGTTATTAGTTGAGTTGCTTTCCCACTTTAAGGCTTAATTAAATGCTCATGATGAACATCTGGGCAGAGACGTGTCTCACCCACTATGGGATCTGTTCTGTTGCTCGTGTTCCCCATGTAACTCCCATTAACTTTAACCGGAGTTACTTCAGACATGTAAAGGTAAGAACGGACCTCAAAGCGATAAAGATCAGTGTGAAAAGTCACTATTCATTTCAGTGCAATTCTGAAGAAGTGAAAGTCCTGCTTAATGTATTTTAAACCAAGTCAAGAAGAGAACTGCTGAAAGATTTGAAAGGTGGGATATACTGAAATAGCTTACGTTATCTTTTATGAGAGAGAGCTGGGAACTATGATCAGTGCAGTATCGAAAGACTGAGGAGAGATTCTGATTTCATATTGATCACAAATTAATTTGACTCTAACCTGTGTTACTAATTGTCTAATGCTAAGTTGGTGAATAATGAGCTGACAAATAGGAAGGGCCAAAATTTGGACATGCAACATTTCAAACTGACTCTGCCTTCCTCCTGAAATCATTCTGTCAACGCATTTTATAACAGGCAAATCTCTTATTTCAGAAGGGTTGGGAGTTTTTATGTACGTGTGTCTATTGCTGCTTTTGGTGTGAGGAGGGCAGGATTTGTGCACTGGTGGCCAGAACGCCCCCTAGTGCTGTACAGCAAGTGGTAGCCACTAATCACCAGTATCGGAAATGAAATGGTGGCTAACTTGCATAGCAGCTTTAGATTAAAGGTTGTGAATATTTAGCCTTCTGACAGTATTGCCGTCAAAACAAGACAGCACAGAACACAGACTGAAGTGGATAAACAGAAAATAAGCTCTTCTTCCTCATACAGGGCGTATTAGAATTAAAATCTGAGTATTTGTCAAAACAGGGAAAAACACAAGTTGACTACTGCTGTATTTTTTTATAGCGTGACACTTTCTTTCGCTTGATACTTGATATTTTAGAAGGATTTTTTCAGTAATAAAGTGAACCAATCATGATTAATTTGTAAACTATTAATAATGGTGCAGAGTGCTAACGACATGCAAATGTAACTGGTATATATTGGATTAACCAGCAAGCCTGCTGTTCAGGGATCATATAACAAAACTAAGATGACAGCCATGATCCAGCTAGTTCAGTGATATTTATGTTATCAGAATTAGAAGATAGCTTTCCAGTGATGTAAATTATTAGTACATATACATTCTGTCTGGTTAGTGTATACATAATGTAACTGGTCATCCTAGTGGTATTGCTTACATTCTTTTTGCATTAACTCATCACACTCTATTCTCATGGAATTAAAAACAGGAAATAGTTTGCAGCGTAACAGAAGCACCCAGTGTATTTAACTGTGTGTAAGCGCTGTGTTTCAATAGATGTACTCTGTATTGTAAGCGTATGACAAAGCATTTATTACTGTGTTATTGCCGTATTACAGAGCAAAGAGTGCTAAATAATCAATCAGTTAATGGTCTGTATGGCAGCTTGAACACAGCACATCCATTGTGCTTATGCTGTTAGAAGGATGAGTTTATGACTGTAGTGTAGTTGCATGTTCAGCCAGAGCTTAATGTCCTAAACTGGAGCTGACACAAATATTTTTAAAATGCAGCTTCAGCAACAGTTTCCAAGTTCTCCGGTATTTCAGAAGGAACTATCAAGGATTATCTCAAAAGTTCTCAGAGAAGTTATTTAGTTTTACTGGAACAGGAGAGGGAGCGGAGGCATATCACAAAATACTTACTTTGGCTTCCTTTCACAGCTGATTATTAATTATATTCTAGCCATTTTATCAGTTTCAAGTTGAGATACAAATACAGCTTGCTGGAAATAGAACAGTAGAGGAAAAATAGCTTCTTTAAGTTGCAGCTGGAAAATGCTTTGAAAACCTGTAGCTACATGTCTTTAAGTGAAGCAACTTGCCAGTGAAGGGTTCGCACATTAAGCTTGTTTTCCACTTGCTTTTGTGGTATGAAGGAGCTGTTTCTAAAAAGAGGAGTAAGAAATGTGTGCTTATAAATTGCTTTGTAGTATCTGGAGATTTAAAGAGTGACTTTAGTCCCGCAATCTTTACCCTTTTGTAATTCGATGCTGTTTTCTTTGCAGATGGCAAAAACACCGATTACGCCAATTTCTATCAAGGTTTGTGGGACTGCACAGGGGATGTACCTGATGAGTTGACATTTAAACGTGGTGACGTTATCTACATTCTCAGCAAGGTACGGCGTGCTACTGGGGCTACGTAGTTGTGAAAAGGGAGCCATGGCAGAAGGGCACATTCCCACAGTTCTGTGGGGGGGAAATTGGCACTCCCTTTCAGGTCCTTTGTTTGCAATCAGATATTCACTGCAATTAATTATTTTGTCAAATGAACTATAATCACACTTAAAACATAGCCTTGTAACAGGAATTAACTTAAAAGCATGTTTATTTACTTGTTAAATCTTGGCTGCCATTTGTTAACTGATTCAACTGGAGACAATGTGCTTTCTGCTTGTAAAAGTTAACCTTGTAGAATTTTAAATTATCTTGTATGTTATGTTTTTTATTTCCTGTTTTATATTCCTGGCTGTGCTAATTCTGACTTTTTGGGCATCTTGCTACAGATTTTTTTTTTAATCTGTGCTTTCGTCTTCATATGTATATTGTAATTGTTCTGACAGCTCAGATTCCAAATCTATTTGCTCTGACAGATTTGGGCAATTTTTAATATACTGCTTTCCTGTTTGCAAAGCAAATGAGAAATATAATTCCTCTCATCTAAAGTGATGATAAGTAGTATAAGCATGACATTTTATTCTACTTTGTTGGTTAACTTTCTTAATTTTCCTTAACCCCCCCCCAAGAAAAACAAAATCTCTCCTAAAATATGTGTCTCATGGTCCATTGAAGTCTACTTGTGAACAACTCATCAAAGGAAATTTCTCTTTTCCCCACATATTAGAAAAAAGCTGAGCTTTTCAAGTTCTCGTTGAAAAAAACACCTTTTAAAATATATGTAGAATATATATCTCAGATGTAATTGCTGTCCAGTGTAATTAATGCCCAGGATGTTGTAGGTCATTGAAATATACAAGTAGGTGCATGAAAGCTAAAGGCATCTGTTTGTCCTAGTTTCAAACTCTTCAGTTTTGTCACAATTGCTTTAAATCTTCCGTGATACCTTTAACTGCAATGTTTCCGGATAATAAATGTAACAACTTCTGTTTAAATAAATTTAAGATTTATGGATAGATAGTCCTATAAAAAAATATAGAAGATATATTACTAATGGTAATGTGACCATGTATGTCTTTTGAGGTATTTCATTGTCACTTAAACTAATAACTGAATTGCATTACTGAAGGCCAGATAACGCTCTTGGATTGGGCAGACTTGCAAGCAGGCACTGGAGAATGGTACTAATTTAAAGTAACCACCTCTCGCCCCTCTCCCTCCCCCAGAAAAGCCCATGAACTAGCGGATTCCACTGTATGAGTTCGGCCTCTTTGTGGGTTGTGCTCTTCTGGTACAGTATGGGGAATAATAAAATCTTCAGCTTGTAGGTGAAAAAATAATTTGCTACTTCTTCCCCAAAAGAGTGAGAAATGTAATTTAAAAAATGGAGTGGAATAGAAAAACAGTAGTTTAAGCTGTCTTCTGTCTTGTGGTCATGCCATGATTAATCCATAATCGGTCCTTGAAAGAGGCTTGCTGCTGTCCCAGATATATAGAACCTCTCTCTTTGGGAATGATTTCTACTCCAAAATACAGCTCAGAAAATTCAGCCCTGTTTCCCTTAAAGATTGTTACAGCTTTTTCAGAAAAATGAGTGTTGGCTACTACTGTCAGCTCTGAATTTAGGGTCCTTGGAGGGGGAAAGTGCCAGAGAATTATCCATCTTAACTCTCCACTTGATTCAGTTTCAAGGTCTGATAATTTACAAGCGCTTTAGTAAGTGAAAATATAACCAAAAGAAAAGTGAACCTAACCGTCCTGAAGTGGGCCAAGACTTTTCTTCAAAAAATATTTCCTGATCCAGTACATTAATACTTGTATTTTGTGGCAGTCGGCAGGAATCCTTGGCAATTTTTTTATTTTTTCACACCATCTAGTGGTTGAAAATGAGAGATGCAGGTACTGACAGGAGGTGATGTGTATGGATCCAAAATGGTGTCGTAAATTCAGCTGCAGCTTGAACCTAGCTACGGCTTTATTGCCTTTCTATCATATGTCAGCCAGGTATGGACATTACTCTTGAAAATCACATTTTGCTGATAAGGAAGTAAGTGCGGGTAGAGCAGTATTATAGTAGGAAGGGTGAAGCATTAACAAAATATTGAGCATATTTGTGCAACATGTAATAGTTCTTTGTTTTACAGTGGAATATCAATGGTATAGCTTGCTCTGATGAACGTGATGAGATAGATATTTGTCTCTCCCAGCAATAATTATGCCAAAGCATATATTTTTACCTGCTTTTCACATAGCTTTATAGAAATCAGGGGAAAAGGAACTACTTTCTTTCCAAGAAATGAGGTCATTAGTACAAAAGAAGTAATTATGAACCAGTTTAGCAAATTTGGGCATTGATATAATTTAAATAAAGCAAGAGAAGCAGTATGTTACATGTAAGTTTCTAGATGAGTGCCTTTTAGAAGAAAAGCAAGGTTTGAGGCTGGCAGTGTTTACTTCCTAAGATAGCTAAGCACTATGCAAAGACAAATCCCCCATAATTTGCTTTAAACTGAGCATCAGAATTCAATGTTAGTGCAATGAGCACGATTTGCATGCTTGTACTCTGATAATACAAATACCTATGCCCGACTAGTGTAATTACTGTAGAAAAGTGTGTTTTCCTTGTTTTAAAGGTGCATTCAAAAACTGTTTTACCTGTTATCTAAATATTTATGTCCATTGTGGCTTTCATGTGGCAGCAGTCCTATGGGCTCTTACAAAAGAAACCCCAAAACTTTTTTCTAGATTTTTCTACCTTTGAGAGTCTCCTTCAGAAGCTGAGTTTTTAATCTGAGCAGAATTAACACCGCTGTTGCAATAGTCCTTGTTAACTTTATTTAAAAAATAGTTAACTTTTCAGATTAATTGATCAATGTATCTGTCCAGATAAACTCATACTATTATAATTTTAATTTATGATATTCTTGAATATTCAAGTGGCTTTTATAACTTACATTACCAATCATGCAAACTTTCAGAAAACTGTATACCCCTCTCCCGCTATGCAGTAGAAAGCATTTTATAGCTCTACTGATAGAGGGACTCATTAATAAGATTTCTTAGTTAATATTGACTCCGTAGTTAATATTGACGATTAGAAATGCAATACTTGGGTGTACTGCTTTCTAAAAGGATGATTGCTCTTAACTCCTGCTCATTTATGGTCTTGCCTTTGCTTTCAAGCCCATATGATAAATGGGGAAACAAACCATGACATAACAATCCTTTTTATAAGTCTTCCATAGCTCTACTCAAGAAATCAATTTTCAGAAACAAAGACAACTGTGAGTGAGGTAGCTTTTTTTTTTTTTTTTTTTTGTTTTTAAAGTTTGATATGCACAGTTTATCAAGTGCAGCACTTCCAGTATTTGTTTGCTTTAGGTGCATGTTTTGTGTTGGGAAATTCCATAGTTTCATCAGCCAAATGCAAGTAGTAGTGGAGGTTTTCTTAGAAGGCACCTGCTTAGTAGAATTACAGACATTTCTTCACTTTAAAGTTAATTTAATTACCATCTAATTTATATCTATATTTGCATTAAAACAACAAATAATACTTAAAAATCAGAAATTATATCGCAAACTGAAATTCTCCTTCCCTGTTATTATTTCAGTACATGCCAATGCAATATATTGCTGCTCACTCTGGTATTTATGATTTGTGGAAATCTCATCTCTGACTTAACCCTTTGCTCTAGAATTTTCCATGAAAGTAGAGTTTTAACTTGGTATCTCTAGATTACCCTTTATTCAGTGGCTGTGCATTTCCAGTGTGGCAGATTTTTGTTCTTTCAGTACAAGAAATGTCTATTTTTTGCTTAGTGAAAAAAGATACAAATCTCCATAGCTCAGATTACTGCTTATGACATAAAGTACAATTTAACAGTGCAGCTGTTTTATAATTGGTGTGAGCATTTTGTACATTATCTGTATAATCTTCATAAAATGTTTTTATTCAGTATTTTTCAAAAAGGTGTGAAAGGCTTACTGAAATCGTGAGTGTGGTTTTTTTTTTTGTCAGGCTATTTTCTGACTGATCGTACCGAGATCTGTATTTAACAGTACTTTGTCTTTCCAAGTGTGGTGTTGTGGAATAAGAACATGTTATTGGTTGGAGCACAGTTAAGTGCATCTTCCATTTTACTTTCATCTGAAAGAAATGTAGTGTGTGTGCTCCGAGACTGATGGCTCTGCAAAGGGAGCCAAGCTAGGGAAAGCGGGAGCGTTGGGAGACTCCTTCAGTGGGATGCTTCTGATCAAAACTAATATGCAATATTAAGTTGTACATTTCCTTCTTCTGGCTTGTTTAGGTATATTCCTTACAGGAAAAAAAACACAAACACATGGCTAAACGTAAGAGCGAAGGCCTTTAAGTGAAAGGTTAGTTAAGATAGGCCAATGCAAAGTGACTCTAGCTCTGTTGGTTTGCACATTAGTAATACCTAAGCATTTACCTATCTGATTAGAAAAACTATTGGCATAGTGTCATCTAATGGAAAATAAAATGGCCCTTCTGTCATTCTAGGGTGTTTTCAGGGGCCAGTTTTGGTTCAGAATTTGGTCTGCTTACCCTGATTTCTGTTGGAACTCTTTAACTGGTATCTATTTTGTCTCCTGTCATTGCAGGAAATAAAACCTCATAACGCAACCGTACAGTAAATCTGAGGCTTGTATTCTTAAAGATGACCATTTTATTGCTGTCTTAAAACAACTCTACTACCTGTGAAGAAGTCTCATTCAGTTATCTGAAACATTTGTCATTTTCTGCTTTTTAGAGAAAATGCCTTTCTGTGCCAAAAATGCTCCCTGGTTGATAGTGTATCATTCAGCAATTACACTGAAGGAAGTTCTAAAATTTGTTAGCTGGTCTGAAGCTCCTGGATGAATTAGAGATGTTTTACAATATCACCTTGCCAAAATTGCCCCCCAGGATATTCTTTGAAAAAAAATTCTCACTGCTTCCCGCGTGTCTTTGGGTTGATAGGACAGGCTACTCATTTTAATCCCAAACAAGGCTATAGTTATTTTTTGCATTTTTAAAGTTTACAAATCTTCAGCCTGTAAGTTAATATTACTTATAGTGCCACTGGAAGAGGGCAGGAGAAAAATCTTGAATTCACACGCTTCGGTTTTGTTTTTTTTAAAATACAACTCCATTGTTTTCTTCAAGGCATTGAAACACAATGAATATTTTCAGCAACTCTTTTTAAGAAACAAAACAAACTAAAAAAACCCCCACCCCACAAACACAAAAAACATACCATATGTATTGAACAATAGGGAATAACTGCACAAGGACCAGATGTTCTCAACTTTTGCTGAAGTCAGTAGAAGTGAATATGGTGCAAAGCATCTGGAGATCCTAATTTACACAGAGTATCTGTTCTAAAGGTAGAGACTGTTTTGGAAATCCTCTTGAGTGTGCAAATTTTCTCTTCTTGCCTATCAAAATTCTCTTCTATATAGTGCAAAAATCTTGGCTTTAAAAGATATCTGTAAAAAACAGGTAGTGCATTTCTACCTACTGTGTTTTCCCCAAGTGCGAAAAACTTTTATGATGCCACGTGGAGTGATAGGTACGTACACGTCAGCGCAGTGAAATTGGTGGGATGGGGACAAGGAGAAGCATCTGCTCACGGCGTGCTCAGTTGAGAGTGTTTTAGGAGTCTGTAAACCCCGGTGGGATTTTTTTCCCCCCACTATCACAGCGTGCTGTACCAAGAGCATTTTAAATGTTAAGTCATAACCTGTTCCTTGTTGCCGTGTGGAATTACTTCACTTTGGGTAATACATTTCTGCTGGGGGAATCCACTGTGTGACAGGCAGTGGAAATGTAGAAGTTGCTTCGAAAGCATTTGGTCACCTGTTAAGGTTGTTGTTCCGCCTTGCTTGGTGTGATACACTCCCATGGCCAGGTGCTGGTGTTCCGGGGTGCGGTGCCCCTTGGTCCCGCACCCCTGCCCGCATTGCCTGGGGTGGCTGAGGTGCTCCCAGCCCATGCTGGCCCGGCTGCACGCTTGTGCGTTCCCCACATCGTAGGGGCTGGCCCTGCCCCCTCCCCTGTCCCTCCGTTTGCCTCGAAGCAATTAATTTTGCAGTTATTGAATTTCTTTGGAGAGTTATTTTCATACAGCGAGCATCACAGCACCTCTGGATCTTGATAGCATTTCTACATAAGGAGAAAGAAGCTTTGTGTTAGTAATTACCTAACATTGTCAGGAGCTGACTGCAGGCCTCTTTCTAGTGATAACAGAATAACCACATAATGTAGCTTTATAGCACATGATTAATAGAAAATAATTACACATCCTACAAAGGGATGCAATATTTCTTATAAATTGACTACAATGGTTTCCTGTAGATTAAAGGACTCTTCATTATTTTATCAGTCCTTCTGAAGTATAGTCGCTTGCCTGCGTTAGCAGTGATGTTAAGAGCTGAACGCAGTGAGGGATACCAGATGGTAAACCCAGTGGTACCTGAGATCTGAAGCTGACGCTTGCAAAAGCACCGTGCTTCCCAACTCTTTAAGAATTCATATAAAACTCCTAACTGTATTTGTATCCTTCTGCATATTAATCATTATTTGCCACAAATGTGGGCACTAGACTTTTATTCTGCCCACCTTAAGCAGCAGTAATAGACATACGGGCCTCACAATGGCAGTGTATAAATTATGTTGCTGTGAAGGACTTTATAATTGATAATGTTGATAGAAACAATAAGTCAATTTGGATTTTATATGTGACTTCAAGAAAGGACTGCGGGGGGAGGACTGCTTGTCTGCCGGACTAGTAAGCACTCTTTTGTGGTCCTGAGGGCAGAAGGGAGTGGTTATGAGTTTAAAGAGAAATATCTGTACTTTAATCAGTTTAAAAGAGAGTGCTATCTAATTATTCTAAAACCTGAGATTAGAGTTTTATATTCTTGGTAGCCAGGTATCTGCGTTATATTTTTTTGTTCGGACTTCTATAGACTGCAGATAGTTTAATTGGGATTCATGTTGCTTTTGAGACCCATGCAAAGAATAGTAATGTAAAGTAAAAGCTTCTGTGTTGCAATATTGTCTGTATGGTGTAATGGTTGCAGTGAATCCTTACATTAGTTTACTAGTCTGTTACATCAACATTCATTTCATCTTCTCACTTAGCTTCATGCCAGAGCAGTAAGTGGTGTATAAGTAAGTAGCAAAACCCAGAAAGTTTTCAAAACAGCAGCATGCTTTTAATTTTAGCTTGAGGTATCTGAATTGCTTCTTTAAAAACAATTGTTTCTAAGTTCATGTAGTGTTGCTACGTGGAACATTTTCAACGGATAATGTAGTCCACAGGCTTTTTCTATGCCATTTGTCATATGCAATTTAATGACCGCTTAACTAAGCCACTTCCCTCATTTCATGTATTGTTTGTTTTTTTGGCTGATGTCTAGCAAAACTTGCTTAATCACTCTTGTCAGTTGCTTCACGAGTTCCATGTAACAGCTTAAAATCTTTTGTTGCTTTCTCTTGGAGAGATTTATTGCTGAGGTTCCAGTAGTATACGTGAGTACTGCTCCTTTCAGCAATTTCCCACTTCTGTCTAGAAATCCAGTTTGTATATTTAACTAGTGTATTGTGAGATAAAGCGTAGCTTTTTAAACAGACTGATCTGAAACATTATAAACCTCAGTGTCAGGGTATTATTTAGCCTTTAAGTACTTGGGGTGTAACGTGTACCCCCATGGGAAAGGTTATGAGCAGTTCTTAACTTCTGTGGAGAGCAGTTTGCACTGAAGATCAGGTTCTGATACCTCGAGACTTTCAGACCAGACCCATCCCCAGCAGTCTGTTCTGCAGTGGAAGGGGAAAGAAGGTGGAATTATTTTTGCAGCTTTCTCGTTTGTGTGTTCACATCATAAAGTAAGGTTTTCCCCACTCCTCCTTATGTGGATTTTCTTTAAATCATGCTTACTGCAATATTTTAAGGGTAGTAGAATAGAATCTTTTAAATCACCAATTCACTATGAAGGAAGAAAATGTTTAAGAATTTAAGACTGGTGTTCAGCCTTTCACAATAAGAAAATATGAGTGTGTGTGTGACTACATGCAAGCTTTCTTTCTTTTTGTTTTAAAAAAGGCAAAAACCAACCAAACAAACAACCCCTAGGCCCCTGTGAAAGTGGGCCATCAACAGGCCTTCATCGCAGTTAAGCACAGGGATAGCTGAGTACCCTAAGCACCTCATAGGACCCTAGAGAACTCTCTACCAGGCCAAATATGCCAGCAGCAAATCATTATAGCTCAGGCTCTAATGAAACTCCATTAACCCTTAAGCTCCACTTGACTATTTATAACTGAAAAAACTTTATCTACAGTCAAAATAATAGCTTCATCTCAGTAGGACCATTAATTCAGAACCCTACAGCCTTTTGCTTTTCTTGTCAGAAGTGCAGCGTAGCAGGAAGCAGATGTTGCTTATCAGAAATATCTATGTATTTTCTATTTTCCATGTTTGTTCCAAAGTAGTTTCTATCTTACTAATCATTCCATTTTGAATGGGGTCTCTGTTTTAATAATGCTTCATTTGTAACTCAATATATGTGTGTGTGCAATTTCAGCTGTTACAATTTATTGAACCGCTGTTAGGATTGATCTTAAAATATTTACCTCATAGGAAAAAAATTGAATTTGGATCCCACAATACTCTTACTTGGTATTGCTTTTGGAAGATATTATTTCTTTAAACTATTATAATTCATTTTGTTTCATATTTATCTCACTAAGCCTAAACAAATTTCAAAGAAAAGTACATTAGTCATCTGTCAGACATATGAGATCTGCCGTAGAATTTTCTGCAAGCCTAAAGCAATAGTAGACTTTGTCCGTAGAAAGAGATTATGTATTACATATGTAGTGTTCTCTTCACATTTGAGTGAAATAGATTTTAAAATGACTTGATTGTAAGTTTCTTGGAGTTCAGCCTTGTGATGCTGCGAGAATCCCTGTTGATTCTTGTATGTCAACATTATGCTATTAGATCTTAGTTACAAAGATAAGGTTCTTACATTTGTGATGGATAGAGGATGGAGAGGTCAGCTATTTTTAGTAGGTGTTATAGAGAAGTGTGGCCGTAATTAAGAAATCTTCCTGAGTATGCCTGGCTTTTTTAAAATGTAACTTCTGTCTTTGCCTAACTCTGCATGTGGATGCCTCTAACAAAAAGATGTAATGTTTTAATTTTCAGTTGGAATGATTATAACTTTATATAAGAAAAAGCATCCATAAGGAGTTGCATACAAAACTCTATTGCATTTATATCAGACTAAAGGTTAATATTGCATATTGTTTTCAATTAGGAGTACAATAGATTTGGCTGGTGGGTAGGAGAAATGAAGGGAACCATTGGCTTGGTGCCTAAAGCCTACATAATGGAGATGTATGATATTTGAGAGGCCTGGGTAAGTACATTTTAATCCAATCTTCTGTAATGGCTTATATGTTCCCTTGTTTTCTGTTTCATAAGTATTTCTTTCCTGGAACCTTTGTAGGAGTCCTGTTAACATAAAGATTATGGCAAAATATATTGAAGGTTCAATTAAAGCACTTTTTGTGGGATTCTGTATGAAATATTAAACCATGGTGTACAAAAGATGATGTATTTTATATCTACGTTTCTTTTCCAGATTTTTTTTTTTGGTAAAATAAAATTGGTGTGCTTTCTAGTTAGTTTTGTTACTTTAGTAATATGTATGTATCTGTGCAGAAAACTGTGGAAGGGGATAGATATTTGAACTGGGTTTGATACGCATGTTTGATTTTTCTTTTTTTGGTTAATGATGAACTTTCAACTTCCCTCTCCCTAATCAGGAGAAATCTGCACTTGAAATCAAGAGTGTTGTGCAGCTGCAGTTTACAGACCCGGCCTCTGAAAGAAGAAGATTCTGCTGTACACGTTTCGTGGTTTCAGTGAACGTAGTCAGATCATTGCCTTATGTATATTAAACATTAAAAACTGTAATTGATCATAATTCTGCAGAAATGTTCTTCTTAGACACTTTTTATAGAGTTGTAATGCTAGGAAATGAAATAGATGGTAATTAACATATGGGGCACAAACAGCCAAATAGTGCCTGTTGCTCTGTTCTTAAGCGTATTAGCAGCACTCTGTAAAGCTTTAGGTTTGTGTTCTTTCAGGGAATTTGGCTATGGTTTCCCGTCCCTCAGATTTAGAAAAATTAAGCTGAACTTCGAAAGTAGAAAGCTATTACTCAGTTCATGCATGCATTAACCTTTTAATACTTGCTGTATATTTTGTGCAGTTTCCTAGGAAAATCAAGGGAAATTTACATGTAATGTTGCAAGTCTTCCGGGTATTCTGTTTCCAAATGATATATTTTTCTCGTATATTTAGTATTGTATTGTTAATTAATATTTTGTTACCACAAAATGAAGGCTTGGATCTTTTGCTGGAGTAATAAATCAGCCTGGGTGGTAATACTGCCCTGATACCATTCTGACTTGATGATACGAATTATGTGAAAATTTGTAAAAAGATGATATATTAAACCCCACAATTTTTGCTAAGTCAGCATGAGCTAAACGGGAAGTAGGAATGATTTTTGTCTGTGGTAGCGTGAAATATTTTATCTGTACCTTACAGATGCTTTTCTCAGAGTCAAATCTGGATGCCTTGTTGACGTGGAGTTTCTGATACCAGTTGCGCAACGGACATCTTCAGCTCTCTGCGGGTTAATGACAGCTACCTGCAGTCTTAAGTGTCAAATCCAGAACTTTATGGATAAAAGCATCAGCTGAAATATAAAAAAGTCCTCTAAAACACTCTCACTTGTGGACAAGGGGTTGGGCAGGTCAGAGTTAATACTTTAAATCCTCTTGTTTTGGAGATGTGCTTTACTATTCGCACTCAAGATCAACTTTTTTTTGAATCCTCCCACACACTTGATTTGTGAGACCCTTAACCTGCCAAAGAGGCCAGTCCAGCCAGCCTGCGAATTGCTGAGCCTGTGCAGGTCCCCGTGTAGCTGCTTGTGCTGTTTACGCTTGAGGCAGGCCCTGCGAACACGGCGGGTTGAAAGGTGAGGTCGGTCTGAGCTTGGAATCGGATCCTTGCAGTAAACTGAGATGTTGTGCTTTCTGTTAGCTAACGCACGATGCTTGACGGTGCGCTGGATTCCAGCAGGAGTCAAACAGGGTACGGAGTTCTGTTGTGTTTTTGTTTAAAAAGAGATAGTCATTGAAATTGATTCTGTACGTTATCAGTGAAGCATTAAAATGATAGATTATGGTCTTCAGATCTCTTACTACTTTAATTTATCAAGTGTACTTGTGGATTGTGTACGGAATGTGAAGCGTTAATATCAGGGCGAGAAAAGCTCCTTTCTCCCTTGTTAACATGGCAGCGTCATCAATCCGCCCTCTGAAACGTCTTTTTATTAACTACGTAATTCCGAATTCCGCCTACTTTTTCGGGAGTAGTTCACACACACGCTCCCCACACCCCCACCCCCGTTGAGATGAAGTGCAGGCGCGTGAAACTTGATTTAGGACAGGACCAGGGTGGAGAGGCCGGGGCCCAGCCGGGAGCGGCCCTGCGCTGCGCGGCCCTGCCCTGCGCTGCGCGGGCGCGGCGGTAGATGGCAGCAAATTTTCGCGGCAGGGGAGGCGGCCGGGGCCGTCCCCTTCCCCCTTGCCGCGGCCCCGCGCCTGTTCTGCCGCTCTGCCAGGAGAGGGAGGCCTCACCCAAGGCATGGCAGCGGCCTGCCCAGCCGGGGAAATAAACCTTCTTTTGTCTGCAAGGGTTTGCCTTTAGGGCCCCCGCCCCCCCCCCCCCCCCCCCCCCCCCCCCGTTAGTAGGGAGTAAACGAACGGCCTCGAAACTGAAAGCGTGAAAGGTGTCCTGAAACCCGCTTGGAGTGTCTTGGAGTAAGCTGGCCGTGGACCGCAGATGGCTTGTTTACTTTAGATCCGTGCAAATACCATAACCTTTTTTGGATAAGAAAATCTCTGTTAATGCAACTTAAACAAAACTCAGGGGTAGAAATGCTAATTTCCTTGTTTACTTACGTTGCACTTCCCTTTCCGTGAACAGGAGGAAAGCTCGTGCTTTAAAAGGTGATTGTAAGTCATGCTTTGTACAGGGTTTTGCTGGATTATTTGCTCTGTTCTGAATTTGTATTATGCCGCCATTAGATCTTACAATAATGTTCTACTCTGCAAATTTTTAAGGTTCAAATAAAGTTTAATTGTTTGCAAACTGTTATGATGCTAATAATTCAACAGCCTGCTGTGTTACTAATGAAATTACTTTGTTATGATTAATTTGGAAAATAGTGTGTTGATTGTAGTAATTAAGCACAACAAGGTGAAGTAAATGATTCTAATGCCATCTGGCCTCCAGACTGAATGAAGAAATGAAATGGGGCTGTCATTTGAATTTATTCAGAGAAGTAAGGGTAATACAAATGCTTTTTATAGCAGAGCCGCCCGGATATAATCACGCCACTCTCTGGTAATTTTTCGTGTACTTCTATGTACAGATAAGTGGTTCACATATTTTTCCAGCATCTAGGTAGGATATACCTCTTTGTGCACACTGCCACTAATTGCATGTACTGATGGTAGTGTACACACCGGTTCTTCCATCGGAGAGGGGTATGGATAGGATTTAGAGAAGTGATGCTCATTGGCTTACCTTTTCCTTCTCTGTGAGTGGTAAAAACTTTCTTGGACTGGAATTAAGCTGAATGTGAATGCTAAGTAAGATCCCGTTCTATATTGAAAGCCAAACGCATAAACTTTGTTGTTTTTGGCTCTGCGGTCTGGATATGGCACAGTATTAGAAGGAACGTAAAGAGTAACCCTTCAGAACCTGATCCAAAGACTCTTGAAACCGGGAAGCCATTGAATTTGCTAGCTTCTGCATCAGGCTCTCAGAACAGTAACTCAAAAACAGGCAATACACTTTCAAAGTGCCTTTTGCTGAATACTGTTTGTCCTCTTTCTGAAAGAGATGCAACTATTTCCATAAGCTGAACTGAACAAAAAAAAGGCACCGACTTCTCTATAGCCAAATGATAGAAATCCATTTTTCTATCTCAGGTAAAGCAAAATGAAGTTGTGGCTGTAGGTCAGAGCCCTGGCTTGATAAAGTTCACTGGGATCTGTAGGAAAGCAGTAAAATATCAAAACGTGTGATGAAAGTACTCAGGTAGATGACAATGGCGTGCTCTTCAGCTGCATGAGCCATTTGATATTTCTCTCATCTCTCCCCTTCCAGTTGATGAAAAATTTATTAGTAGGTAACTGTGGGAATAAGTGTATGCATGGAAACCTTATAAACAACTTTCCACTTTGCATAGCACAACATACTGATAAACTGTAAGACCTTCACTTACCAGGGTTTCTTTGAAGTTGACATTTCTCAGACAAGTGTCTGCTTAATTCTATCTTTATTTAGAAAAACTGACACCGAGCTCAGTGAAGAGTGCTCTGCCAAATCTGTGTCTCTGTTTCAGAGTTCATTTCCTGCCCAGCATCCCGTGTCGTACTGCAAGGGACCAGCACCAACCAACCTCAAACTGTGGACTTAAAATCGTGGATTCAGGATGGATGTAAGCATGGTATTTCATGCTTCTGGGATGAAACTGTGACTTGGCTGGTCTCTCTTTGCTACGGGAAGAAGTAAAGGGGGGCCAAGGTGGTAACAAGACGTGCAGGTCAAAGGGATGCCGCCTTTCTTGGCCAACTGTGTTGTGCCAAGGAATATACATGTATTTTCCCTTTAAATTGTAAAGCAGGTCAGGCAGTGATAAGCCACAGATTGTTGTATCATAGCCTTTTATGGATTTGTTTAGGAGCGATTTTGTAATGGGATCTGGACAATTCTGTGTCTGCTGCCTGGAATTTTTCTTAGTCCAAACTACCACACAGAGAAATTCACAGGGATCTGGGTTCAAAGCAAAGTAGAGGAAAAACCTCTGCACCTGGAAGCTATGCCAGCGTGAGTCAAATTTAAAACTGGAAATGTCAGCTTCTTCCCAGCCTTTTGGGAGGAACAAGTCTTTTAATTAACAGGAAAAACTAAAAAAATCCAAGGTGTCATCTTGTAGCAATGTGTAGGACAATAAAGTACAACAGTGCAGACAGTCTGAGAAGAAGAGCTGCTGGTAGATGAAGAGGCAGATAGCTTCAAATGCCACTAAAAAGCAATCTATCTCTATTAATTTTCTGGTGTAGCAAACTGATGTGTTGGAGCTTTTATCATAAAGTAGCCCCAGTGTCTCACAACCCATAGAACAAACTTCCTCACACCCTCTGTTTTAAAGCAAGTGCTACTCCATAAAGATATTTGATGGCTAATGAGCATTTTACAGCAAGACTTTAAAGTTTATGCTGTGAGATGAAAAAAAAAAAATCCATATTCAGTTACAGTGGGAGGATTTATGCCGGCGGAATAAAATTACCAGTTTGGCCACTTCCAGTCTGCTGTAATTACTTGCATACTCGCTAACAGTGCTGTGGGATTTTTAACAGCCACAGACAATCAGGATTTTAGTTTTACACCTCGTGCTACAAGACAGGATAGGTAGCACCGCAGAACTGACCCCCGTGCAGAACTGCCTGGGTTAAAGGGGAAAATAAGTATTACACCGATTCGTTATCAATCTTTCAAACGCCAGCAGCATGGAAGTGTGCCTTGGCAGTCTCCCACCCAAGAGCTGATATGGCCCAATGCTGCTTTTTAATAGTCAAATCTAATAGGGTCAGGATGGGAAGAGGAGGGCGCAGACAGTCTGACAGGCATGGGCAACTCGGTTTGTTCACTGGCGGTCTTCAGCCTCCGAGACTTATTTCAGTCTGGACAGGAAAAGATGAAATCTGTGAACAGTCATGTGGCATCAGGGAAGCAGAGGGACCTTCTTCCCTTTCTGCTGCTCTCTTCCGAGAGGACTGCCATTCTTTCCTTATATTTAAATTAAAAGCAGCCAGGCGTGAATGCACACGTATGTGTGGGGAGGAGTGGGTTTTATTATATAGTCACTTGCAAACAAGTTTTGATGCTGGTTTCTCCTTTCTAAAAGGTGTTTACGTCTGCATGCTCATAATAGCCACACTACCTTTACTATATAAAAATGGTACTTATAACTTTTTAAAAAATTATATTTCCAGTTGTTTAAAGGCTCTAATATAGTAACTTCTCTCTTGTCCTGTTTTTCCCATTGTGATAGCACTTGTAATGCATTGTGTCAGGTGCCTCTTAGGAAAATCTGTGTGTCTTTTGAGACACTCATTTTTGTTTGCCTGTACCAATAAAATACTGCAGGCTCATTTTTTGCAACATTTTTTCCCCTTGTTTTCAAGCTAATTTTGGACTTTGTTTTAAGGTATCAGACTGTAATGAAAGGAGAGATAATCTGTGCATCTAGATTTCCCTTACTTAACAAAAAAACAGGCAATCCACATTATCAGATGAGAGAATTGCATTGAAAGGACTGTGAACTGACCAGGTTCCTGTCCGTGCGTTCTTTTGTGCTTCTGAGGCTCACACGTTATAGATGATATGGGTACTTCACCACTTCTAGGCTGAGATTCCCTGTTCAGCTACTTACTGTCTTATGACAGCCACCCAAGGTCACCAGTAGGTCATTACTGACTTGTCACCAGAATTGCCTTCCCTCTAATGTATCTAGCATGGCTACGGAGGCAGCGTGCAGGAAACAAACGTCTTCTCTCATGGGGTTTGTAAATTTTCAGAAGGTGAGTGAAGCTTTGAAATGCAGAGGCATCATCCAAAATAATCTCTCTTGCTAAGCCATGTTTATGACTTGCACTCCTGTAAATACTCTGTGTTCACTGTACTCCTGCATCCATTTACTTATACAAAATTATGAAGAGGAGAATGTGTACCATGAGGCGTCTTCCTGAAACATCAGATTTTTATAGAATTGGGTCAAATCGATGTTTCAGTTGCAGACTAAGGAAATACCCGCTTGAGAGTGTGAACCTGAGTCTGTACCAATGGTGGCCTGTGTCAGACTTAGGCAAGCGGTGGAGTGTGAAGACCTACGTGGCTGGCCCTTTGCTGAAGACTGATTCTTACTGATCTATGTTCAATATTATCTTGGGCCCTTCAGCGGCAGTGTTTCTACTGAGCATCTCCAATAAATTCAATATGCTAGCAATTTATGTGAGTGTTTGTCCATCAGTTGTGGATCGGGGTTTGGAATTGTAGCCTGATCTGACAGAACGGCATATGAAGCCATGATGTGGTACGTTCCCGTTTACGTGTCCTCAGACAAGCTTAGGGTTCCAAGAAGCATACGTGGACCACAAAGGGATTTCATTGTGCCCATTTCATTGAATGGCAAAGGTAATATATTTTGGTGGATTTTGATTTTGCACATTCTGGTTGATGTTCCCCTTGTTGAGGAGGCCTTGGCGCAAAGTACCCTTGCTTAGGTGTTATAACATTTGAAATTTGGGGAATATGTGTTACAGTAATTCAGTCTAAAACTGACCAGAGTGACTCATAGGGATCGTTGAACAGCGTACTGACCAGCTACTGAGAGCATATGTATTTCATTTGGTAAACAGCATTTGATTATGAATTAATTGTGATAAGTCAGACAATTATTTCAATAATTTTGTCTAGTTAACAGTAACAGTAGACATACTGTTTGCTAAATGTATTAACTGAAATTACAGTGGCTATTCAGACTACATTCATCATAATACTTATTAGCATCTGCCCTTCCTATGTCTGGGCTCTTGAATGTTCTGCTCATCCTAAGTGTTGTCATTTCTGCTGGTATTAAAGAAAAAAAAATGAAATGTAGGCAGTTGTCAATGACACAAACATCTTCTGTCTTTTTCACTGTCTGTGTCTTGAAAACAGAGTCGGTTCTGCTTGTACAGTCTGAAACAAGGGAATTTAGCCATGTGACTCCCCCGTAACCTCCATGAAAGTTCTGTAAGTAAATCTTGAGGGCACAGTATTAACTCCTTATTGACAAGAGTAAGCATTCAGTCACATAGTTCTCTTGGCTTCATTGGAAGCTCCTAAAACTTCTAAATGTGAAATACAGGATTTTAAATCAATTTGTTAGTGTTGTGAAAAGTTAATTTTTTGTGGCTTAAAGAATACCCCTCATCATGAGTTAGCCACCTGGGTATAGGATGCCAATTTATCTGTTAAGTATTTTTTGGTGTTCAGTATCACTCTGTGCCCAGCAGTTGACAAATACGGGGAGTATTATGAACACAAAGCAAATGACTTTGGTGGTTCTGATCTCCAGCTGCCCAGAGAAGATCTCCTTGGTGTAAGATGGTTCTTGTAACCAGATGGACGTATTTTACCTGCTACTCATTTTGAACTCCCAGTTCACACACTGATGGTCTGTAGACTCTGGACTGAAGTCTGATTGATTATGCCAGAATTAATGGGGACTTACTCTTCTGAAAACATCGCAGGTACGCCAGCGGTGCACCAGTGTAGTGAAAAGTTGTGTTTGACCCCGTCTGTTACATTGTCCCCTCCCTTTCCCTACCGAATCTAAATTGTATAGGAGCAGATACTGTCTTCGGCAACCTTTATTATAGACAGCTGTCAATGGCAGATGAATGCTTTGGCTGTGCCTCTGTCCTTTCAGCCAATAAGTAAGTGTATAATAATGAGGATTTGTCTTGCTATATAGGTATACTGACACAGAATTATAACATCTGTATATGGGCCACTGACAGTCCCCATGTCTCCCAGTGTATTCTATTTTCTCTAGGCTGAATTTTTTGCTCTCATAATGAAGTCCAGTCCTGAGGACTTAATCGAGTTACACATTCTGAAAGTAGCAGGAAATACAGCTTTTGCCTAGCCAGGAGCCTGTGCAGTGTCTGCTCCGGTCTGCCCAGGGTGTAATTCCACCCCTTCTGAATGAGGGGTGAGTGGCACAGGGCATAGCTTCAGAAGAACTGGTGATTTTTATCGTTTGCTCCATCTCGTGTTAGGAATGCATGAGTGGCCTTTTGTCTGTAGCAAGGTTTACACCCCTAGTTTGCTAAACGGGATCATGTTAATCATTGGATCACACTACAAAATAACAGGCTTACATTGCTCCCAGGTAGAGTCAGACTAGGCAGAAGGTGAGGCTTTCCAGTGGTGAGGGCAGCGAAGCGTTGGAGTGAGTTGCCTGGGGAGCTTCTGTGATTTCCATTTCTGGAGGACTTGGAGAACCTGCAGGGGATGAACTCGCCTGCTAGGAATGACTGAACCATGGTGATTCCTGCCTTGGGGTTGGGGCAGGTGCTAAATGACCTCCTCAGATCTGTTCCGGGCCAGTTTCCTGCAATTCTGTAAGTCAGTGGTGAGATGACACCGCTCTGAAATAGCAGAATAAATACAAGTCCAGTCTTAGTTTTTCTTTGCCTGGTAGACTAAAAATGCCACTGCTTTGTGGGTTCATGTATTCCTCATCCCCGTTCAACTTCACAAGCTCCAAGCAGGAACCAAGTTCACCAGTTTCTTCCCAGCAAGCATGTTGGTTCATTACCTCAGCAATTAATTTGGCCCACAGTTAGTACCTTTTAGAAAAGTTAAAGGCTTCTTTCGAGTATCATATACCTTACTTTGTCTTAAAGCGTGTTTGGCTGTACCAGGTATTAAACCAATTTTGAGTATGTGCAACATTATGCTAATTCTAATTGCTGTGGAAAGCATGCATTTTTAAGCAAAATAGCTACAATTTCAAATTGTAGCCATTTATTCACTTCAGGTAGTTAAATTTTAGTTACTGCTTTGGTGTCTAAATGTCTTAGGAAATAGAGAAAAAGGCAAAAAAAAGTCTTCAGTTTTGTCTGTTGGTTCTTTCCCCTCTTCTGAGAACAGAAAGGATTTTTCCAGAGTCTACTCAAGTAAATAGAAACATTCTCATCCTTGTAATAGGCTTTGAATCAGGTCCACCTGTAAGGATAGTCCTCTTTTTTTTCCTATACTTTAATTGAGTGTATGACATATATTTAATCCTGGCAGTATTCGTTATCTCTGTGAGGAGTCCTTTTAATTCTCTGTGTAAGAAAGTGTTCTGTGATGTGGCTACCTGATTTTATTGAAACTCACATGTCAGGAAAAAAAATTATTGCCTTCCCTGTCAAAACTGACAGTAATTACGAGGCCAAATATATAGCTGTGATTGACTTGTAAAACTAAATCTGTAATATTTCAAGTTTGTAGTTGACTTGTGCATCTTTCAGGAAATACAACCCGGTATTTTCTTTGCAAACTGACATCTCTTTATCCATTTCTTTTATCGTCTTTGTTTTTATTTGTGAGGGCAGGGAGCAGACAGCATTTATATAGAATGTACTGGATGGCATTTAACAAGTCTGCTTCTGGGGAAAAATAGCATTCTTTCTAGCTAAACAGCAGTGGAAGGGGAGTCGGGAAGGTTTAAGCACACGTTTCCTTTTATGTGCGCCTCTTTATGCGTAATCTTTCAGCAATAAACACTGCATATTGATTACTTAATTGTAATTGAAACATACTTGGGCAGGAGCAATGTTATAGCCTATTTACTGCCTTAATTTTTGAAGAGTTTAAATTTTAAAATGGATGTTGCACTAAATGCAGTGCTGTGCTCTTCTGTGCAGAACTTGATGTAGAAGGACTTTCTCATTAAGGCTGCGTTACTGAGAGCTCTTTCTGTTTCGGCTGCCTTCCTTTCTCTTAGCTTTGTAAAACCAGAAAAAGTCTGTAATTGGTGTTAAATCTCTCTTACCATATGTGAAATTCACTTCAGATCAAAAAAAAAGGCTTTAGATTGATTAGTGAAAAAGCCCCCAAATAGGGTTCTGTAAAGAGTTTAGATTTATCCAGACTAAGGATAAAAGTTTATCTTGTTTAGTTGCCTAAAAAAGACACATGCAATAGTTTCCTGGTTAATAATGAACATTTCTGAAGACTCATAGTAAAAAGAGAGATCCTTCTTTGGCTGAAGGAAAAAAGGCACCTACACATCAAATAAATGTGTGAACTGAATGCTGGCTTAAAGACTTCCTAAAGGTGAACTAACAGCACTGCCAGAAAAAAAGTAAGAAAAGGAAGGTGTATCTTAAATATCACGTAGTCATGTAGCTGGAGTGCAACAAATAAATATAAGTGTTGAAGAGATACATATTAACAGCCACAAAGAGGCACTTGAAAGTGGCATCCATAATGTTGTACATTGTTTCAAATGTACAATACCACATTATTTTGGAACAGAAAAGATGAAGTTTCCTTTACAGGAGAAAATACTCTCCATTTTACTTCATAATTTCTAGGCTGTTAGGTATTCGGATGATACTGCTGTTAGGCTTTTAATTTTTCTTCCTTTTTTTTTTTTTTTTTCTTATTTTAAATCCAAGCCAGTGAAGCAAAGCCTGGGAAGTAGTAATTTCTTTGCATCTTAATGCAGTCTGTCTTCTTAATGAGCCTACTACACTGCCCTGGAAACAGCCCTTTACAAATAAACATGCTGGAAGTGATTTAGCCACAATGTCCAGACTGTGTAAACATCTAATTATTACAATAAAATTGTCAATAAATATACATTACTGCTCTCTTTTCAAACGTTAACCAACTTTCTCTTTGCTTGATAAAAAGGTATAAATTGTATTTTTATGTCTTAGTGGGTTTTGTTTTCATTACCCTGCTTGCTGCTCTCCAGACAAAAGAACGCAGCCTAATGTCTGAGTTATTCCTGGATGCTGAAAACTCCTACAGTTGTTTATTAACATAAAGTGCAATGTTTCCTTTCACAGCAAAATGAACTCGGAGCTTTCACAATCTGATGTTTAGTCACGCATCGTCCTCCCCCCCCCCTTCCTCCTCCAAAAAAAGGCTATAAAACCTGATTTTGCAGTTGCTGTAGCTGTGGCAGAGGTGCACGATTAAAACCTGCTTGTTAGAGGGAGGAGAGGACAAAATGCTGCATTAGGACTGAGAAAGAAGATAGGAAACCAGGGTAATTTCCTCAAAAATATGAAGGGCTGCTTTCCAAATTCTGGCATCGTGTTGACCATAACTGTGGCATCAGCTCCCCCTGCCCCCCCACGTCCCCCCATACGTAGCCCTTTTTCACATTTCTTATATAACTGGAACATTAACATTAGAAAAGCAGAGCGATATTGAATCCTAATGAGGTCTGGCCTATATGCTCCGGCAGGAGAAGAATGAGGATAATTCATTTGTATGCCGAGAAGCATTCACAACTCCATGAGCATCCCCATGGCTTCGGCTTGTGGTGCTGATCATCTGTTCCTACTTTAGGGGGTTTCATTGCTCCGAGCAGCATCTGAGCTGGGGAAAAAATAGTTAACCGCTTTACTGCTAGCTTTTGTTATATAATGACAATTTAATACGGTGGCTATTTTTTTGTTAACCTGCTTTAAAAAGGTCTTTCAAATGGTTAAATTAATCTTCTGATTAGCCGTGCCTGCCAGGTAAGATATAAGCAGGAAAATGATGTGGAACACAGCAGTGTAAAATGCGTTAGCCAGTCTTGGTAAACATGTCTATTTTAAATAATCAGTGTAGTGACAGGCAGACATTTGCTCAGAAAATATTTTTTTAAGATACTTTTTATTCTATTTTACTGCCTGTGTTCACACTGCTTCTTTATCCTCTTTTTTAAACACTGGAGATACTCGGCAGAGCGACATGTTATTTAAAAAAAGAAAGCAGAAATGTTTACCAAAATCAAGGTATAAAAGATTCGTGCAAATTGCCATGTAAAATGATCTGCACAAAAAGGCATCGGGGAAGAGAGTGAAGGCTGTGCCAAACAGATGGCACACCCTGCTGTGTTTTTGATTGAAAAAGAAAGGTAACATTTGCAGCCACGTCAAAGAGACAGTGATCAGCTAAACAAATTGGTCTCTGAAGTGCACCATTGCTGCAGCAAACCCTGCTGCAGGGTACAAGCGAGGTTGTATTTCACAATAATGCCGTGTGCGCGTCGCGGCTTTCCGAAGTGAGGGGAAATGTCCCCCTTTCATCTCTCCAAGGCGAGCAAAAGCCTTTGTTGAGACAGACCGCAATGTACTCTGCAAAAGCGGCAGAGAAACCCACAGACAATAAACGTGGGGGTTTTTTCTCTCCCTTTTTTCTCTTGGTCATCTCCAGATCGTATTCAGGGACAGCCCAGCAGGTTTTCCATTTGGTGTATCAGGTGTGCAGGGTTCACAGTGAATAAAATTGCG
This sequence comes from Opisthocomus hoazin, assembly GCF_030867145.1. Taxonomy (NCBI): domain Eukaryota; kingdom Metazoa; phylum Chordata; class Aves; order Opisthocomiformes; family Opisthocomidae; genus Opisthocomus; species Opisthocomus hoazin. Next base: position 56,925,816 of record NC_134417.1, read on the forward strand.
ATGCGGCTTAAAAGAAATGGGAAGGCAATGCCAAATAATCTGCACAAAGGTGCAGTTGGAGGAGGAAGAGGAGGAGGCTGTAGCCAGAACAGCCCTTCTAGCGCCTGCATGCTGCCCGCAATACAAACATCAAACGTGGCACAGGAAGGGTGCGTGGAGGGCTTCCCCCCCCCCCCCCTTTTTTTTTTTGGGCTCATCTCAGCTGGCAGCCTTATTCCGCCTCAGTAAAGACAAGGTACAGAAATGTCCTTTGGGTGACATTCAAAACTCGATATAAATCCTCTGCTTTATGAGACTGCAGTGCAATAAATTACTTAGCCTAATTGTAGATGTAATGAATTACCATAATTAGTCATGGGCTACATTAAATTAATCAGCATGGTACATTATTTTGCTAAATTACATCTTTGCCTTCCAAAGCCACCAGTGCAGCAATCAGTGTTTCTTGCAAGAGGGGAATGATGCTGTAATGAGAAGCCTTTCTGCTCCTAGAATAGTGACAGGATATGAATTTTGATGGGAGACAGAAAGGTTTGGAGACGCTGGAGCCTCAACTTGTGCCTGAAGTGTCTTGCGTTGTTAATGATGCTCCAGTCCTCCTGCAGGGGAGCAGTGGGCTGTAGCTTGTGAAGGCTGTGGACGATTCTCGTCGCAGGGGAAGAAAAACACTTAGCTCGTGCTTTAAGGCAAATAATATCGCTGATACAACAAGTCACAAAGCAGTGGGGTGGCAGAGAGATAATGTCTCTGGAAATATTAATAGATTTAGAATGTTCTTTTACATTGGTTGATGAGATTTATAGTTACCAGGTATTTTTTTATTGTTATTATTCATACCATTTGGATCTGAGTTAAAGCCTGTAGCTATTTTTGTTTTTTACTTAAACCTCCAGCTGTTCAGAATCTTGCTGTTTCTTCTCAGTGAATAAGTCTGGAAGCAAACCATACTTGAGCTGAATATTATTCACTATTCAGCAAAATGTTGTTGGGAGAGCTCCAGAGTCCCACCTGAACACACATGCTCTGTTTAGGTTTTCATTTGGGGGCTTATAAGTATATAAAGACTATTATTTCTCTTGATGAATGACAGAGTTTATATTTCAGATACGTGAATCCCAATTATTTCAGGCATATTTCAGAAGTATGAAATGACTTTTCTGGTTTTTTTTGTCCCCCCCCCCCCCCAATACTCTCTCTACAAGACCTGTCACTGTATTACTTCTATGCTTCGGAACAAGTTTGCTTCAATATTTACTTCTGCTCACGATGTCACCAGATGACAGTTCATGACAGAGATTCATGACACTGTCCTGCAATAAGGTTAATTATCCTGGACTTGAAATGAAGGATGCAGTTGTATTGCCGTTGTTTTGTTTTCTAGAATGACGATGTTTGTGAGCTGCTAGTTTAAAGGATGCATCTGCTGTCTAAATGCCCATCTGTGTAATGAAATTAGGCTAGGATTTTTGTAGCGTTCCTTGCTGGTTTTGTCATCCACCTGCCTGCCCTGACCAATGATGAGGGATAAACCAGCCGGTTTAAAACCGAGACTACTGGAATGGGGAATGGGAAAAAATATACAACGGAGGCAGTGCTGATCAGAGCGCAGCTCCTCGTCCTGCAAATGTGAGCTAAATCTTTGACTGTGGTCAGGAGAAAGGGACCCAAATAAAGCACGGTCACATCTGCAGGGAAAAATGCATAGGGATGCAGAAAAGCCCTGTTTGTAATTTGTGTTTTTGTCCTGGTGGGAACCCATTTAATTAGTGCAAGAAGGTATTGAATTTTAGCTTATCGTGCATATTGTTTTCCAGCTGTACAGAAGATTGCCAAGTTTCTAATGGCCTGACCCTACTCTGTAAATCAGCAGTAAATTGCGGCATTTACACTGAGCAAAGGCAAAGGGCTCATTCTGTTGGGTTTGCGCTGTCACAGGAACCTGGGCTAAGGGATTAATGGTCTGATGTTAAACATCTGTCCCCTGTCTTTGGGGGGACGTAAACACACAAAGAGGGAATCTAATGCCATCTACTAAAAGATCTTCAATGAGAGGGAGCCCTTGCTAACATTTCCATCCAGTGGCACCTCAGACACATTGCCTCTTTATGCTAAAGCCCCACAGCACTAAGGGCCCTATAAATAGTCTCCATGTGACAGCTCAGAGAAGAAGAGAGGTTTCCTCTAGACATTAGTTGTGCTAAAAGATTCATCATTACCTGAAGTCATGAAATAAATCTTTGATACTTACAACTATAATATCCATGCTCTACGTTTTATTGCAGATATAGGTAGACAGTCATTATTTCTGACACTTTCTCAGCATTACAAAGAGTACTCTAGGGGAACAACTAGTGTACAGTCTTACAGAAATAGATTGATATAATCACATGGAAACCAGTTACTTGCAGTCAATATAATATTCCCTTAATGATGTTAAACAGTCATGCAGATTCCAAGTTTAATGTAAAAATCCTATCTTCAAACCACACAGTTATCTACAAATTAAGTTGCCAGAGGGGAAATTTATTTTTTCATCATATATTAGTCCTTGAGAAATACATTACTTGGAGCAGAATAAAACATTACCTTTTTTTTCCTTTTTACTGTTACAGTTTATTACTATTTAGGAGACATTAAAACAAGACAATGGTCAACAACAATCACTTTACAGTACTTGTGGGAGATGGGAAGCTTAGTATACTGTGAAGCACAGTGCTGAAGGATGTTCTGTGTGGTGGTTGTGTGGTAGATCCTATCATCACATAAATTCAGTGGACATTTACACAGCAAATAACTTCCCATATAGAAAAGGAGCTAAAGCTGGTTTAGGACCAATAAAGAGAAAGTAACTTATTTTGTTGATCTGAACTCTTACGAGAGTTAAGTGATGTGATGGTATTCCCACCTCACTTGTAAGGCACAGGTTTTGGCTGTGCTTTTGTACCTGGCTTTCTTAAATCCTGCACCCCTCCCTCCAGTAGCACTAAGCAGCAGCTCAGTGCTTGCCAAGAGGTTTTCCTGGTGACCAGCCTCCAAACCCAGGGTGACATCAGATGTATTTGTGCATCTCCTGCTTACTGAGATTAATTCTTGACCAACAGGAGAGGCTGCGTGAGGCTGGTGTGGTGGCTGCTGGAGGGGCTGTCGCTGAGCTGGAAGACACCTGAGCGACTCGCCGGTGGCACAGATGCCCCAGTGCTTCGATGGCCATACTGGCTGGCACCTCGATGAGCCAACCTGCATTGCTGATCTTCCTCTGGCATGCAAAGATTCAAAGGTTCAAAGGTGAATAGGCATTTCTGGAAAAAACTGTCACTGGCTCAGAATAAGGCATTTGTTTCTTTTTCATTTTTTCTGTTTAGTGTCATTATTGGTAGACTCCACACAACAAACAGTGGGCATTCTGGGTTATCAGCCCATTTTTTAATGTTTCTAAGACTGCAGATGGTATTCCGGTTATACTGGGTATTAAGGACCTCCTGGTGTGTACCAGGAGAAGCTGGTTTGGAGGGGGGTTCAGACTACGGAAGGGTGGTTTAAAGCCGGTTGCTTTGCCAGGCTCAGACCTGTGAGCCACGGCTTAGCATTCAGAAGAGCTGCACCGAGTTGCCAGCATTTTCCTGATAGAATACCGTTTGACAACCTCATGTGTCTTTCACTGAAGTGTGTTTGAATAGTGCTGGGCTTTCATATTCAGGCCATCGCATGAAACTAAGCGCTTGCATGTGTTAATATTTTGCCGATAGGTGGAGAGATTAATTTTACAAAACGTTTGATCTGGGTCCTGATGAACATTTCAGAATTCTCTTCATAGCTCCAGAAGTGGCACCGATGCGACAGCCATCATCATCAGCAGGTTTGTGGGACACCCCTCCTCCCCAATCCGTGACTGCCGAGGATGAACTGTAAGGACTGGCGTTTTGGGAGAGGAGGAGAAAGAAATATCAGAAGAAGTTTTCTTAAGTTGTCCTTGGACTTGAGCAATGTTGCTGATTGGCCAGCTGTTATTTTGTTAGTACCGGATGGCCGGCGTCCAAGTAAGCGCGGTGATGACCTCAATGATGCGGCGTGGTTCGTGGCTGCAAGGTCTGCAGGAGGGTGGCAGCCTGCCAGCCCCTTCATACGTCATTTGCAGGTTGATGTTTCTGACAGGCTGGTGTTAGTTATTGTAAATGAGTGACACTGCCTATAACTCACCTTTCAATCTTGCCTCGTGGGCGTCAGAAGAGCGGTGGGTACGTGCTCGTGCGCAGAAAGGCATCCCCATAGGCAGGTGCTCACCTACGCTCACCTGCAAAGTGCTCGTCACCACCTTGACTTACCTCAATGTGATTGACGATAATTAGGTTTCAGCTGCCTTCTGATGCAGAAATACACACCACCACAGCGTGGCCGATTCTGCTCCTGCGGTCGTACCGCTGAAAGGCTATCGATTCACACTTTTACATTTTTAAAAGGTCATGGCAATAAGTCCGCCTGAATTGTGCTAAATGAAAATAGTTTGCAGAGGTAATATGGTTCCTGCTCACTTCCAGTGTAAACAAAAGCCAGTGATTTTTATTATTGTTTTTAGTGTATTTTAATTACATTTATTTGCCTTGCTCTTGCATCATATCAATGAACTCTTTGTAAAGTTGCAAGGCAAGTGACCTTCAACATTATATGACTGTTGGTTCTGTGCAGAGATATTTTATTTTTCTATTATGTAAGTTGTGCTGGAAGCGCTTATTAGAATATGATGCTCACATTAAAAATTAAAAGCATAAGAATAAAAATTGCCTTTTTCCCCTTGTCCTGTCATGTATCTGTCCATTTTAATACGACAAAAATGTCTACAGCTCTATGACTGTGGTATTAAATGTGCTTACTTTTTGTAAAATACCACTGTGGTTAAACAAACAGCCTTCTCTGGCTTGACTGGGAACAGACTGTTCCCAACACTTCGTTTGACTAACAGGCTATATAATGCAATGAGTTAACTTATTAGAATACATAGTTGCTGCAGCCCAAGTGCCCTAGAAAGATGACAGGAAGCTATGGATGCTGTGGCATAAATTATTTCAATAGCTGCACTGCAATTAGTGACTTTGTATTCTGTCGGGTTTACAGGACTTACAACCAGGACTAAACTCATGAAGGAGAAAGAGAAGGTAAGATTTTATGCAGAGAATGAACCTTCCTATCTTCCTATATTTTTTTCCCCTGTGTTTCCTTTGTTTAAATGATTTTACTGTGTCAATCATCTGTACATCAATGGAGTTCTTAGATTTTCTATCAGCAGAGCTCTATGGCTCCGCATGGAGCTACTGAAGAACAGAGCTGAACATTCCCACCCTACACCACGGGCTTTGCCAGGGTGATGTCCAGTGTGTGGGAGTATGTGGAAAAGGATTTTCCTTCTAATCATCTTCAGCATTAATGGTAAGTGACATATGCAGAGATGGAAGCTTAAACGCACTATGTTCTCGTGTGCCTCTATTCAGTCCCACTACATCTGCCATAATTCACTCCACAATTGATTGTTAATTTACTTTAATACATGTGTCTGTAGCAAGTGGTGCTAATAAATAGTGAGAAGGTATGTGATAGGCTATCTAACCTTCTTCATACAGATGAAACACTACAGAGCTGAAATCCATTCATGCTCCCTGAACACAATGCCGTATTCTGGTTTTCTATTCCTAGTGTTGTAAATTTGTCAGCCTAATAGGACACTTTGTAAGACATTTTCCTTTTTAAGTGCTTTAATGGGAGTAGGTATTACATTGATCCAAAATCTAGTCTAACATTTCATATCGTGGAGTCTGGAATTGTGTAGTTAGCTGCATAAGACTTAAATGGTGTTTTGTTCTTCCCTTTATTTTAAGCTGAATTTTCCCCATCTGATACTCAGCCTACTGTTTACATATGGAATAAAATCAGCAAGCAGTTCAAACACCACATTCCAAGGTCATACAGTGTTTTCATCTGGTACAGCCACGAGTGGAGGTGGTAAGTAGGCATTATTTTCCTCTTTTTTCCTGAAGTGGAAGGGCTGTGGTGGTGGGTATGAAATAGCCACACTAGGATAAACCCAATGCTCATTGAGGCCCTTAACCTGTTTTTTGACAATAGAGACACTGACACAATGAGATCTGTGCAGATATCCAGTGATACTTCCCTAAAATATTCCCCGGCTCCTACTAATTTGCAGGTCAAGTGCTTCTTAAGCAGAAGTGATGTCTCTATATTTAGTAGCACTGATGGATTTTTCTTCCCTGAAAGGATAAAGTGAACTCAGTTACTCAGTATGATGGGTGGCAAACTCTGGAAACAGTTCCCAGTGTGAACATTTATGATCAGTCTTATGAGTTCTTGAATGTTGGAGGTTTGGATCAAATAAAGCTAATACTAGGTCTGATATGGCCACAGCCATGCACTAGCCAGAAAAAAATGTGTTTAAAGGCCAAGAGGCAGATGGGTACCTGACAAAAATGGCCAGTCAATACAAGTCCTGCTCTGAGAGAGGTGTGGAAATGCTGAGATGCAGTCAGGCTCTGAAATACCCCTTTTGCCAAGCTGAATTGTGATGTGGTGAACATCTGCCTTGCACATAAACATTGCTGCGACACATCATAGGTTGGGATTTTTACTTCTGCTCACATATAAGCTACCTCTGGTTTCTCTGACCTCCCAGTATTGTTCCTGATTTAGGAAAAGAAGCATTTTCCCTAAAACTGTTTCAAGGAGTTAAAGTGAAATATTCCGGGAAGTGCTGAGTTAGGGGACAACGGCACAAGGTGAAGACTTGTAAAATCAGTAAACCTGAGGGTCTTGCAGGGAATCCGACAAGCCCCATCCACAGAACAACCTCCTTGAAAGTGCATAGAGTCACGGGAACCCCCAGAATAATAAAGCGGTTTTTGTTACCCTGCGTGGTCGCGTGCCCCTGCCAGCCTGGGATCGGCAGCGTGGATCAGACAATGCACCCACAGCCCTGAACGCGTATTGATCTGTGCTGCCGCAGCTCCACGCTTACCGCCCAGGCTTTTCCCTGCCCCTTTGTGTTACATCCGTGTGCTAGGCTTGCTGGGAGAAGGGCTGCATTTATTCCAACAAAAGCTATCAATCTGTGACATTGTTTATAACGGGGAGAAAAAGTCAACATCAGAAATCTTTTCTGTACCACATAACCTTTGAGATTTATCATGGCTTGGATTTCTCTGAAGATTGACAGTGAGGTGACAGAATGAGCCGTCTCATGATTTCTTTTTTGTTTATTGGTTCCCTGTGTACGAAAAGTCTCTATAACTAATAATCACCAATGCAGGCCAGTACAACAGTTAACAACACTTAACCTGCTGGCTATAACCATCTTTTGAAGTGGTGTTTTCCTCCTTGGTTAACAGTGGGGCACTGGTGCTGCTGGAAGAAAGACGGCAGAAGTTTGGAGCGTGTTGGTTGTGTACTTGGTGAACTTCTGCTGCAGAGAAATGTCAAGGTCAGAACATGATTGAAGAACCTTCTTCCTCTCTTGAAGTCGCTGTTCCTGTATGATATTGTTTTCCACTGTAGAAGATTCTCTTAAAAATGAGGTTGAGATCCCTAAAGAAATTGCTTCAATCAGCAACAGTGCTTAATGACTGTTAATGGGAAGTGGAGATAGGATAGTAAGTGTTACTTTGATTAATAAGAGAACTGCAGAGAATTTAAATTGTGCCACTGATGGATTATTTTCTTCAAGCTTGATAAGCGCTTCTCATTTGTTCTAAAATTTGGTCAATACTGTTAAAGACAGCAAAATGAAGTATAATTAATTCTATTACTGCTACTCAGACCCAGTGTTACTGGGAAACAGATTGCGATGCAGACAACAATGTTAGGTAACACTTCTGACAGGTTTATCATATGAGGAACTGTCAGTCCTGAAAAGTGGAGAGCCTTTTCTCCTCCATGGTTAGAAACTGCCCAGCACTAGTTGCCTTTCTTAGCATGTATTGGTAGATTTGAATCTGCCACAGAAATATTTGCAGTAGAGAATGTAGCTGATTCTGAAGTATGTGGACAAAACAAACAGCTCCAGTTTATTAATCATCTGATACACGGGGATATTGTTGTTGGATTTTGAGTATTTCACTACAGATACTGAGTTTGCAGCAGTAGCACTTGCATAAATATCTTTTGTGGTATAAGACCCTATGAATATTTAGGACCTTAGAGGGCTTGGGAGGGAGGGGTGAGATGAGTTTTTTCCACTCCAAGATAATACAACATCTTATTTGCAGACACCATGTCTTGTGAATTTAACTCCCTACACACTGTTAGGATCCAGGGCAGTGACTAAGACATTTATTATAATACTATTTTCCCCAAGATATTTTCTGTTTCATAACCGTGTGTGTTTCTTACTGGTGTTGAAGTTCAACGTGTGTATTGGTTAATATGGTCTGTGTAATAACTAATCACACTATAGCAGCACCTAAAAGGCCCAGTTAGGTCCCTGTTGTGTTAGGCGTTGGCAAACATTATATTCTTCTCTCAGGAAAGCTCCCACGTGTGTTTAAATGCTGTCCTGAAGGGAAGCTTTCTGTCACTTGGAGCAGTGAGTCACTGGCATCTGCAGAGGTCTCCAGTCACGTGCGTTTGCACATCTTACATCTCCTGCCACAGTGGGACATGATCCTACTGTGGATGGGAAGTGCTAATCCAAAATAGGTGTTTAGTGAGAAGGTAGCATAGACTCCATGCTGGTGTAAGTACAAATTATCATTATGCTTTTAAACAATCTTGTATTTGCATCATATAAAAAGTAGGGAAAATATACTGAGAAATGCAGTTTGTTTAGAGACCTTTGTACCGCTTCTGAAATCAGATTTTAGCAAAAGGTGATCAGCAGCTCATCCGTTCTGCCATCTCGGAAGAAATCCAGGCTATGTGCAAAGGAATAGTGAAACTGCTCTGTGCTTTCATTAGCGGTAGCTGCAATTATTGCTTAATTTAACAGACTCTGCCTACTTCAAAGTCTATGCTTCTCCAATTCTGACTGCAGAAAGTCATTGTGTGAGTTATTTCAAATTAATTTGAAACCAGAGCGGGTTGGCTAATAGTATAGTTATAAAATCAGTGAAGGTCTAATTCTGTTATTAAAAATGTAAAGCTTATGTATTATGAATAAAGAGTTCATTCTCTTCCAAGGATATTCCATAAACATAATTTCTAAAAGTACTGCAAACACAGAAAATGTGTTTCAGGCATGAATTTGGATGCAATGGTCTGTAGCCGAGAGTGCAAAAATACATTAAAAGCCTCAGGTGGAAGGTCATGTTTATAACTTAGAACCAGAGAACAAAAACCAGTGACAACTCCTTTGCCTCTGAAATTCCATGTTTATAGCTCTGCTGGCATTCTGTGCAGCAAAGGAAGCAGCTGAACATCTTTCATTCACTTGACTTGTTTGCAAATGCTCATAGGGAATGTGGTGGCCAGACTGAATCCTTCCTTCATTGATACTTTCTTGTAGATAACCAGGGTAAACATTGACCCTAACTAGTAGACACCCTTTAATTCTACAGGAAAGGATGTCAAGGGTGTCATAATCCTGACAAGTAAGGAGATAGCACCCAGTGTATAAAGAATAGCAGTAGCAGAGTACTGATGGTCTCTGCTCTTGAGTCAGCTGCAGAGTGGTGTACGTGTATCCAGTATATGCAATGCTTTTACAAATGTTTTAAGAAGGAGGCTTTTAGATCAAACCAGAAGCCTTGTGCATCACTCCTCTTTCTAGACGACCATTTATTTAGGTGGGCCAGCAACTTTTTGAAAGATGGCAGCTGGCGTCATATATTGCCTCTAGTGCACCAAAGACAAAGAAACTGTAAATCTTAGGTATTATCTCTGTAGAACTAACCAGAGATTTGGAGGCCAAATAAACCTTTCTCTCTCCCAAATTTTTCTGTTATTCCATTTTAGTGTCTGTCAGCTTGATACAAACCCCCACATATATCTGTAGCTGTGTATATTTGTTTGTTACCACTGTTTTATTATGCAGCACAATGGAAATTCTGCTGGATAACTGGTTTGCAAAGTTGATTCACAGTAGAAGAAAGGTAGATCCTATATTCCCCTTTACAACAACTATCCTCTAGAATTAAGGGCTATATATTTGAAGGATTGTGGTGCTGTAAATGTACTTTCCTCGAGGTATTTTAATAATGTCTGGTTTGTCATAAGCTAAGGCTTCAATAATGAGAGAGCCCTGCGTATACCAAGAGCTCTGATTAAGAGAGCAGTACAGTTTGTTACAGTTATGTGGGTATTTGGCCATCATATAAGTTTACTAAATCATATAAAATTTCAATTTACACCATAATATTCTATAAAAGATGGAGCACAAAAACCTAATAAGTATGCCAATTTCTTTCACATATGAATTGTATTGTTGGTTACGTTAAAGCTGCCATTTTCAGAAGCAAGATTATTTATGCTAGAATAGTAATTTCCTGTCTCACAGTTAAATTTTGTGGAAGTTAATTACAGATTGAAATAAAATTAATGTGGTATAAAAGCTAGTAGAATGCCAATATAATGTTATATATTGTTGGGAAGGGGAGAAAAAATTATATATGTCTTTGTGAAGTACATACATATATACTTATATTTGAGTCTCTGTTCATTCTGAATATAGTTTTTTGGAAACAGAGTGACACTGCCCTGGTACAGTGTGTTTGGGCTTTGTTCTGTTGCAGGAAGGTGAAGTTACTTGTTTGTAGGCCTTGTTTTCCATAATACTTCTAATTTGCATGATGTATTATAATGGCTTTCATAATGTATGCAAAGCCAAGATGCGAAGTCAGCCAAAGTTCATTTTTCCCATTGGAATGAAATCTTATTCTTGACTCACATGCTTCCGAGAGTTCTCAGTTAAATGAAGCCGATGGTATCCCAGTTTGTTTTCTCTTGTATCAGCCTACCCGTGCTTTCGGAGATCATGACTTATTTCTTCTTAGCATATCAGAAAACACTCAGGGCATGCCCAAAGCTTGTGTTACTGTAACTGTATTACAAATTGCACAGTGGGCTGTTTTTCGGAGGTGGAGTTGTACTTCTGGATTTTGCACTGTAAGGAATAAAATGTCTTTATTCCTTTTTTGCCAGGGGGGCAACGTGAGTTTCAGCCTTTCCTGCCTGCTCCTTGTTGGCTTCTATTGTCATTATATTTTGCCATCATGAGCAAGATTTGGCAGGAGTATCCCTTTAATACAGTGGGTGAGGTGAGTGGTACTGTCCTGCTCATGCACAGTCAAGAACTGGGAAAGGAGTAAAGCATCCTCTTTCAAGTAAGTAATACAGAGAGGGTAAAAGTTCATGAAGAGCGTGTTTGGAAACGCTGCTTTGAGGTTGGGCAGAGCTGGACTGGGATGGCGCAAGGAGTTGCCAGCAGTCTTGGGGATGATGATTATCTTTACATAAGCTGCTTTTGGCAGAATTCTGGCATCTCTTGAGTTGGAGCGCTGGCCCCAAAGGAGGTGACAGAGAACACAAAGCCATGAAGAAGATATGGTCAAAATTTCAAGAGCAGTTGGATGTTTTTGCTGTCACACTGTTAGGACTCGTCAGCTGGGAAACGCTACAGAGCAGCAGAAGTTCGGCTCCCCCTCCCACTGGCTCATGTGTGCAGCCCCTCTCCTGCCAGTCCTTTCTTTTGCCTTGTTCTGGTAGTGCCGTCACGTATTTGGAAGAAAACTGGGGCTTTGTGTCAGCGTTTCTCGAGATCTTACAGCCCTCAAAGTCCTGCAGACATCGAGAGCGCAAATTATGACTTTGAGCAACAGGGAAGAAAACTGAAGAGGGGAGGGGGAACAGAAATCCCTGTCTTTTGGACTTTGCATAGTCACTCTTGGGTGGATGGATAACTATTTCCTTGTTGTTGCTTTATTGCCAATCCTGCCCTTAGATAGCTGTGCATCACATCCACAGCCAAACTGTAAGACACTCGAGCCTTATAATGCTTTTAAACTAATGAGGGTGCAGGGGATTAGCTCAGGAGACATCACACAGTGGCCAAAGGGCTTTGCATGTCGGTTATGGCTTGTGCTTCATAAAGAATATCTCTTTTTGTATAGCCTGACCGTAGTTCACCACCATTTTGGGGCAGGCTTGAGAATGTTATCGCGATTGGCTTGCTAGGTGAAAGGCTTTTCTATTTAGCTTTTAATAGAGCAAAAGTGACTCTAAATTTGTTAATATTCTTTAGGTTATATAGGACAAATTACAGATAAGTGAATAAGTAATGAAATTTGTAATGAGAATTTCTCAAGTATGAAATGTTGGCGCAAATTAATTGCAGGATTTTACAGCTATTATAGTTTATATCATAAATGCAAAAATGACTAGGGCTTTTTAATTACAGTAGGAACACACTAAATTTTTATGGAGTGCCATTTTGTTAAAGAGGTACTTTAAGCATTAAGAGCAAATGCCATCCGTAACAGCGAGCCCAGATATCTGTGCCCCATCAAATAAATATGCTATTGCTATGAAATTGTTCTTCAGATGCTGTAAGTGACACAAAGACTAATGAGAAGTCTCTTTCCACACCTTCAGTTCACTGTGTCTTTTTCTCTTGGTCATTCTTTTTCTTAATTACTGTGTGTTTGCAGAGGGCCATAGCAAATCCCTTGGAAAAATATAGAGGGCTTTTTCACTTACCCTTCAAAGCAGCACCGTGAATAGCAAAATGTTGCTCTCTCAGTAGAAGTTAATATTATTGTGGAGGGCAGGAGGGAAGATGGCTGGATGCTAATTCTTATTAAATATTTGATGTGTAGAGAAATCTAATACAGTGGAAATTCAAAGAAATCTCATTACTTGGTGGAACACGTTGCGTACTAAGATGGAGAAGACTCAGACTCAAAAAATACCAGGCAGAATTAGTAAGGGAACACATCCGAAGCAATGTCCTGCTGTTCTTTTTCATTAAAAGAAGAAATCTACATATCCTCTGCTACCCTGCTTATCTAGACATTTCTCAGTGTCAAGAATATGTTTTAAAAATGTCATTGCATGCTCTATTCCTCCCTGGTGATACTATGTTAAACTTCACCCTCCTTGCACAGCTGCTCTCAGAGCTGGCTGGCTGGACACCAGTAGGTGCTGCAGATCCTCCTCCACTTGTGTGTAGCTCTGAGGGTCCCCCTGAGCCTCTCCTTCTTCAGTCAATAAATATGTTCCACTCTGAGGCTGATGATTTTGCTTAGGCACATGAGACTGCAAACTCACGTCCTTTTTCAGTGCCTCCTCCAACACCGTGTCACAGACTGCTTCCCCAGTTAAGGTCTCTAATCCATCACTCACATTCCTTAAGGGGATTAATTAATTTTAAAAATGGTTGTGTTTCTAGGTGTGCTAAATGTCCTCCCTCAAGGACAAATGCTCATCTTTCCGTTTGCACATCTTTCTTGATTCATCTTATTGGAGTGGCCGGAATTATGCCTTGTATTATACAATACCCAGACCTTGCTTGCAAGGAATTGCAAATGAACTGATCATCAGAAAGCTTGCTCATAATTAGCTGATATCCTTTTCCTGAAGGTGAGACTCGCTGGAGTGGAGGCGACATGCAAATATGCTGCGGTCGCATCCAGGGGTAGGCAAGAAAGCTTGGAGAAAACAAGCTCTGGCAGGGTGCTGGACTGCACTGAGGAGTCAGCTCTGGCACTGGATGGACAGTGTCAAACGCATCCTTTTTGACCTCAGAACTGATTTCCTGTTCTGCAGGTTTTTAATGTGACCCACTTTGTAAACTATGTTCTAAAGTACTGATAGAAACTGTGGCATGAAAGCTGGATATCGGTACGCTTCTGTCCCCGAGGCAGTGATGCTCAGAAGAAAGTTCTCTCCAATGAATAGATAACCATGCTGCTCATTCACCACTTGTTGGGTGCAGACTGGCAGCTGATCTACCTGCTGTTGAGTAACATTTCCTTTGCCAGACCAAGGCTTTGGCCTGAGTATTCTGCACATCTTTGTCTCTTCTAGACCTAGAAATCTGTCACCAAGAAACTACTAACCAGTCTCACTTTTGCATTTGATATATCACTGGGGTGGGAAGCTGAGATCAAGTTATGTGAGTTTAACTTGGTGAAAGCAGGGCAACAAAATGTCTTCTGGAAAAAATAGGGGGGCATCTAGATCCTAATCCACACAAAGTTATAGGGATTTCTGTATAGTCACCTTTGACAGAAAAGAGGTATCCCCATGCCTCTGTGGTCTACCAGGGCATCCAGTCACCCAGATGGCCATCAGTCTACTGGTACTCTGGCCTGACCATTTGCACTGGGGCTGTACAGCCAGGGTTGTTCCAGCTGATCCTTGCCTTACAGCTCACTGCTGTGAATTGCACAGGATCTGTAGTCTCTTATGCTGTTTCCACAGTGTAGGGGTAAAATCCTGCACATTCCATTTCTTCTGACTTATCCAGTGTCCTTCATGCATTCTTCTTTCAAGGCCTGGTGGCAATCTCCCAAACTTGCTTATTTTGTGCTTGTAAAAACAAGTCAAGGTTATTCAAGTCTCATCCCAAAAGTTATTTGTCTGAAAGATTTGTCATAAATATATCATTGTTTTCCTAACCTCATTTCCCAGAGCACTTCCTTGCTTTCTGTCTTTGTTCCTGGTTTCTTAATGGCAAAAAAAATAGACAATGAAACTGCAGTGAATATTGCTTATCTGACTGAAGTTGGTGGAGGGGTGACCAGTGCCTTTGACTGAGCGTGGTCTGGGCCAGCTGTGCTGAACAGAGAGGTGGGTTGTATCTACTTCAGAGAAGTCCTATGAAACCTCTCTCCTCCACTCTTTTTGGTGATGTGAGCTGTATGTGATACCACAATCCAGCAAGACTCTTCGACGATAGGGCTAGGGTTAACCTAGCCAAATAAGATAAAGAAGCGCAGCAATAGGAAAACAGCTAATAAAAAGCCACACCCAGATTACATTTGTGTTTGTACTTAACATTGCCTGAAACATGCACCTCATCAGCCAACTCCTAAAGGAGCTTGTTCCTTTCTATATGAATAAAATAAAGGAGTACATGTTCTTGGCAAATTACATTAAAATAGGAAGATGAGGTGGCTGCTGAAATACTCTCATTGTAAATGAAGGGCTTTATGTTTACACAAAAACCACTCTTGGAAGAAAGTAATTTTGCTAATGAGATATTCCCATATCTCTTGGGGAGCTTTTCATTGCTAAGGCACAGTTTCAGATCCAGCACAGATCTACGATAAAAAGCAATAACAACTTGCTCAGAGGAGTTTGTGGTTCAGCTAGCTCTCCAGCAGCAGAGTCTGCACAGCACATCCACCACATCAGGTGATGGTGATGCACAGTGTCAGCATGACCAGTGGTGTTGCATGAGCAGCTCAAACCATGTGATGTGTGAGCTCGGTGCTCACCCATGGAAATGAGGTGCTGTTAATGAAAGCCCACATTGATGTGTACATATCTGTGCTGTCATATCTAAGGTAGCTACTGGACCTCTTCCTCACCAAGGAGCCGACATGTCCCAGAGCCCTCTAATTGCCACTGGATTTTCCCTAGGACTCCTGGGATCATCCAGCTGGCTGGAACAGATTAGATGCCCTATTAGATGCCAGGGCCATCAGAGCTAGAGTGGATGAGTCTGTTGACTTGGCAGTTGTACTGCAATGTAGTGTGAGAAGTGACTATTTCTTAAAATCTTATTTTATATACAGGAATCCTAATCTCAAGAGGCCTTGATTTGCTTGTTTTGGTTGCCTTTGCCAACACAAAGCCTTAAACATTTAACTTGAGGTATTTGATCTGACTACTCACTGATCCCTTTCCTTGGCCAACCTTGGTTGGCCACATTACAGAAGTTAAGGACTAAGTGGGCTTGACCACTCAGCAGTGGTGTTCCAAGGTGGACTATAAGTGTATTGAAAAGGCAAATGTTTGTTCTGCTGCTGCCTTGCTGAACTGTTCTGTGGAGAACCCTCTCAGCCCAGCTGCTGGTGCCTTTCATGGGTACCAATTAAATTTTTATATAATGTTTTATAACCATAAATATACTCTACAGACTTGCACATAATTCCTCTGCTACTTTAGCTGCTTTTCAAAGCCCTTTTCAGCAGGCTTATCTTTGTTTTGCTTGTGCTGATTAAAAGGCAAGATATATTTTTAATAGGGTAACTAGTACCAGAGAGCACACTTCACATAAAAGAAAAAGAAATGCAGTCTAACCTTTGTTATCCAAGTTGAGTAGAAGACATTGAATTAATTCAGCTAACCATGGTTCTAAATAATTAATGGGATTTTCAGGCTACTGAATACACCAGGGAGCATGAGTTTGTTCTGGGCAAACAAGATTTCAGAATGATCAAACCCCTGACTACAAGTAAGCAAAACAGCATATGAGAAGATCCTCTGCAAAAAGCTAAAAGGTTAAAAATCAGGACTTGAAATTAAAGATTTCTCTAGAAGTATTTCTGAGAATTAGTGGGCCAAAAATAGCCAGGAGACAGTCAAAAAGAGCAGTGCCATCCGTCTGGGCAGACCCCATCCTGAATGTACCAGCATGACCGAATATTTCCACAGAGATCCTGATTTCCTATGAAGAATCTTCCACTTCCTTTTTTTAGTGCAGTTTGTTCCTCTCCCTGGACTACTTTTTTCCCCACAAATAACCCTTAATTGTTTGTTTTCCCTGTGAACAGTGAAAAGAGCCATATTGCACCATAAAAGTAATGTCATGTGGGTTCCCATCTCATCAGCTCTCCATGACTGCTGACTCACGCCTGGGTAGTTTTCAAGTGCTACTACAGCATTAGAAGACATTTCACAGAAGTCCTGAAGATTTATTGGAAAGAAGTAGCAGTTTTACATATAACATAGGCTCTGTGGTTTTGAGGTCATCTCTGTTCATTGCCGTACATGAGAGCAGATCTGGAACTGGTCGTGGCTACTAAGGTGGGCAGAGACCTGACACATCATTTTAGGAGGGGTATAGGAGCACCTTTTGCCAGGCCACCAGTGGAGAGTGGTCACAACAGCTTACTAGGAGGCTGCAGTGGCCTGGAGAAGCAGAGATAGTTGTGACGGTAATATCAGCTGCTGTGTAGTGATGAACTGTTACCAGGGGAAGGAAATCATTGGTTCCAAAATGATAAAGTGGGCTTTAATTGTCCACATCCCAATGCCTAGGGGAGTACTGCCAGGGAAACTAGAACAGACGGAAATGCTGCTGACATTAGAATAATGTGCTGCATGTGAAACCACTGCAGAAATAGTTAAATGGCTCCTTTGCCAAGGCCACAGAGTGAAATGTTACTACACCATGGGGCGGATTAAAATATGCATTTTCTCCTAATTGAGCACAGCGGACTCAGCTGGAGGTCCTGTCAGGAGAAGAAGAATAATTTGTCACAGCAAGATATGTATAACTTGACAGGGCATCTATTAGGCAGTACAGTAAAAAATAAAGTAGGACTTGTGCAGGTTTTCTTCATACTCTGAACTGTTTGATATAGGCACCCACATGCTGTAAGGAAATTTCAGACTGGTTGGCAGTGGACCAACCTGGTTGTAACAGTGCTCACTACCCTCATGGCTATCATACCATGATGATGAGAAGGTTAAAATCTTTCTGGATCATCCCTCATTAGAGGGGCCCCATAAACAGCAATCATCCTCTCCCCACAGTGCATTTAATTGGGTAGAGCCAGCAGAGCTCTATAACAGAAATTTCATCACTCTTGGAGAAAACATTTATGGGGATAGCAAAGTAGTGCCATGAGGATGGAGGTGAGTCCAGTAAAGAGCTGGGACTGATTGCCCATCAGGAACCACATTTTCCTCCTTTGGAAAGAGTATGGTTGCAAGAAGTGTAAAAATGGGCTCCATGAAGACATCTGTAGGACAGGGCTGATCTCCAGCCTGTGAGTTTTCTCTAGTCCTTTCTTTCCTCATGTCACTTTTATATATATTTACAGTTTTCAGGGAGATCTGTCCTGGCTTGGCTGCAGCTTTTCACTGACTCAGCCCACGAGCTCCCAGCCCAGGCAGATCTGCCAAGCACAGAGCCCGGAGCCCCGAACCGGCCAAAGGTATGCTGTAGCCTGCAGCAGGGACTGTGTGTGTCAGCCACTGGGTTTGGATACGAAGGGAATTCCATGCTGTCCTCACCCCGCAGCCTTTCTGTGTTTTGTGTAGCTGGGTTGTGCCCGGAAGCTGAAACTTCAGCTCAGGCCACCATTTTGCAGCACTTCACAGAATCCCATGCTGAATCTAATGAGCAGCTCCCAGGACTGGGCACCACAGAAGCACCCTGTCACAGCCATCCATGAGGCTGTGTGGCAGCTAAAACCAAGTAACTTCTGTTCTGGCACATGTTTTTTATCTCCCTGAAATGGAGAGCTCTGAATGACAGAGTAATTCATCATTTACCTGATGCACGAAGAAGAAGTCGCCTGAAGGAGCAGAGCCACACACGTTATTTTCACACTGGTGGAGGTGTATGCCCTGTGTGAGATCCAATGTTTTTAAAAGTTTCTGTAACCCTAAAAAAGAAATTCTGGAATCTCTAGGGATATGTTATTGGGAGTCATTGTTGTATGCTGTAGCACATTGAAGCGACACAGCGGGCAGCCATTTCCAGAGCATGTGTAGCAATTGTAGGAGGAACAACTGGGCTAGGAAAACCCCAGTGACACTGGGCAGTAGCACTGGAGAGATCAAAGGGCTGATAAAGCACTGCAAAGGATCCCCATCCATGCCATGCGTGAATTGTGCAGGTCACTGCTGCCCATGTTATTTGTTTTCCAGTGTAGTCACAGGGCTATTCTGAGCCCAGGTGCTGAGATGCTGCCTGGGGAATACCTGCCCTCCATGCTAGGTGGGCCTGGTGCTCTGTAGTGCCTTCACGAACCCCAGCTCCTCCATGGGCTATCATGAAAATCTGACTCGGGCTTTGCAGGCCACCTGGGATGCTTCCAAGTCAGACCAGGCACCTGATGCTGACAGGAGCTGTGGTTAGACTGGACCCACCCTGGCTGCAGCCAGGCATCCGATTTTCATTCTTGCATTTGGCCACAGGTTCAGTGTTCCCAGGAGCACCTGATGAAGTAAAGAAGCCCTCATCACAGCCCAGTTACCGTGCTCAGAACGCTTTGTCTGTAACTGCTGAAGGTCATGGCTTAGGGCATGATGTGCCAGATCTCAGCCACCTTGCAGGAGAAAGCCTGAATGCATCCTGCCTGCCACAGTGATACAGGTACCTGCTGTTACACATTAGTGTGCTCAGCGTAAACAGTAGCTGAGGCCCAAGACTGTGCTCTTTTTATTTTTGTAGTTATTATGGTGGCATCCAGAAACCCGAGTCAAAGCTCAATACCTCCTTGCACTAGTCACTATAGAAATATAGTATAAACACCATCCCTGCCCCCAAAACACAACAGGGGCTAATGTGCACTCTCAGTCTGTGTGATTCCTCCTGTCTGCACCCACAGCATGGTACTGGGATTCTATTGTGGGAGTTTTGTGCTGTCTGTTTCTATTTGCATGGTATTTGTTCTGCAAAGGCCAGCTTCAAGCTCTTACTTTTCCTGAGCATCAGGTTCCCTTATGTACTGGGCTAATCAACCGATGAAGTTCTTCACCATCTCCTCACCTGTATTTTCCTCCTCACCCATTTCTGCCAGTTCTGCTGTCTCCAAATGGCCATCTGAAATAGAAATAAAAGCTCAAAATGGTGTTTGCTCCACTTATGCAGTTCCTGTTGTCAGAAGTATTTTGTTGTGGTGAGATGATTTATGGTGCTGTTGATGCTTCTGAAGAAGTAAATGCCCAGACTGGAGGCATGGACCTAGACCATCCACATTTCCTTACATCCAGTGCCATGCAAAGTGAAAGAAATTTGCTTAACTCTTCTACAGTGACATGGGACAGGGCAGGCTCACAGACTGCACAGATTTTTCCAGTATAAACCAGCTCCAGTCTGTTTTGGCAGTGGATATGCTGCTTTTTGCTGAGCAGATATTGGTAAAAATCGAGTTACACTGGGATAGCTGGAACAGAGGGCCAGTGAAAAATGCCAGAACAGCAATATTTATATTTGTTTGTCCATATGTTTACTTGTCTTGATGCACACTTGCCGTGTGTTTCTTTGACGAGATCTCCCATAGCCCGAGTCTTACCCAGTCGTAGTTCAGTCTAGCACTTCTTGACCTTAAGTAAATTTTCCTTTGCTGATCAGCTCTTTCTTTTGGTCTGTGTAAGCTCTTTCCTTATCCCTTCTTGTGAGGGATGTTTGTCCTGCTCCACAATGATTTTTCCCCTTTGTTGTGTGTAGGGAGGGTGGGTGGGGGGCAAACTCATAGGAATTTTTGTACCCTTGAGGCCAAGTCGCTGCTACATTCAGATCCTAGACGTCTTAATATTTTACTTTCTGGCTTGCTGGACATTTCAAGTTCAAACTCACAAATCATGGGTCTAGGCCTGTTTTTGTCCTGCTTATTTAAAATTGAATCAGCTCATGGTCATTTAAAATTGAATCAGCTCATGGTCATTTAGACCAAACTTCTGTGTTCTAAACATCAAAGTGAGTGACAGACCCTGTTTTAATTCCCATAGATCCTCTTTTTCAGGCTTTCCAAAAGTGATTTTTGACTTAGCCTGTTTCTGGGTTTTACTGAAGCAATTAATTCTTATTTCTTTTCAGTCTACTTCATCAGTTAATGAGAATTGCTACCTCAACGCCTTTTACCTTCTCTTCTTTTTTAAATAATGCATATCTTTCAATGCCTGTGTTTGAGGCAAGATTACTACTCCAATGTGTTTCTATTGTTCTTGTAATATCCTTTTCTTTTGTTCTGCACCAGAGATTCTACTTCCTATATGTATCTGGTCTTAATGCACAGCATTTCTCTTGATTTTCTCTGTTTTAATCCAGTTTTAAATAGCAAATTTCATTAAATGTATCACACAAACATTTCTTCCTCTCCTCAGTATTATTCCCATATTCTCTTGCTGCCTATTCCTCTCCCCTTCCGTGCCCTATTACCCATTGCAATAATCTCATTTATCTGATTTGCCTTTTTTCCTTGTGTTAGAATCAGACATGGAGATTAAGGGAGTCTCCCAACCCTCTCCCCTCTGTTTCTAGTTTAAAGCTCTTATCAGTCATGCGACTGCAATCCTAGGAGTTATCCACATGGAGTCCATTCCAAAGAGCAGGCCTTACCCTGTGACCCCTTTTTTGGGGGTCACGTACCCCAGAATCTTATTCATAGCACTGGCCCATGAGCCATCAGCTTATCCTACCTCTTGAGTCACACCTTTGCTCTTTTGCCTAATGAAGGGCACCTGTAACTTCATCTATTTCTGCATTTTCACCTGGCAGCCATCGCTGACTACCTCTAATGTGACTATGGCAGTGTCATCTGGCCTACCATTAAGGACAGCCAATGGATTTTCTTTCTTCCCAGTCAGGATCTTTTCCAGCCCTATAGCATATCCTTGCTCCTAGCTGCCAGTACTCATTCTCTTGTCTAAATCTGACTTTGACAACAGTCTTTCCAAATCACTTGTCACAAAGACCTTCTTCTTAATGTGAGAAAAAATGCCTAGAGAGTCCTCTGGCTTGTCTTTTTTCGTGCAACTTCCTATGGATCATCCTTGTTCTTTCTTTGACTGCTGCCTCTTTCTCTCTTCTGTTGGGGCTGGACCTCTTTCTTGTCCTCTCATCATTTCTTTATTCATACTCCTCCTTTCTCTCAGTGAAGCAAACCTGTGCCTCTTTTTGCTTTGCTATTAACTGGTCTTTTTCTCTGCTGCTTCTTCCATAGTTGCACCTTCCACATGCGCCATCATCTAACGATCTGTCCTCCTGCGTATCTTGCTCAGAAGTTATCTAAAGTCTGACATCTCTTGTCTCCATCACTTGTTTAAATACCCTTGACATCCACCTACATCTCAATATCACAATACCTAGCTGCTTGAGTTTTGGAAAATCGTGTTTGCGTTCTCTTCCTCCTAACAACCACCAGGAGACATCTACCAGTGGGGCTGCAGATGTGAAGCTGAGGGCAAAGCTGGACTGCGCAGTCAGGAGTGCACTGAAGAGCTGTGTTGATGAGTGGGCTGGGGGAGAGTTTCGTACCCTCTTCCTTTGCTGTGTTAATTGTTTCAGTGCTTGCAGGAATAAAAAGTAGTAAAAGTTTATTTTAGACACTAAATCATACGAATATGCTATATGCACAGTTCAGGAATTAAAAATCTAGTAATACATCTTGAAAATGTTTTTAAAAACTTCCACAGTGCAGTTTCAGGGTATGAATTATTTTATGGATTTCGGTTCCTCTCTGTTATTAAACACATTTGCTTGATTCTAAGAAGTCTGGTTTTGATTCCTCTGGTCCTATTGTCTGTTGTCTGCATCACCACAGTCCATCATACAGGAGTTAGGTCTCACATCTGAAACATGTGATGATGACTTTGGTTAGGAGTAGCAGTGAATACTGCTCCCATTCAAGTGCTTCCACGCAAGTGAAATAAAACACAGAAGAAATACTGACAGAAGGCATGCATGCCAGGAAACTGATCTCTGTAATATAATCATAATAATTATTGTTAGTATGACATTACCACTTTTCAGGTTGTTTCAATAGTGAGATGTTTAAGTGTCAGTGACAATATATTGACAATGCGATAAATATTACATGCATCCTAGCCTGAGAAGAATCAGCAGAATGTTGCACAACTTTTTTATTCTCTTATTCCTTTCTAGCATGTTTTCTTTCTCCTTTCTAGCATGTTTTCTTTCCTCCTTCTTCTTCCCTGCTCTCTCATACTCCTTACTTGCAATATTAAGCAGTTTTGTTGTCTGAGATTTGTTTTCTCTTATCTTTCTACTTGTGCATGTGTGTGTTTTTAAATGGGTAGCTCCCACTCTATGCCACACTTGAATTACACAAAGGAAAGAAACTGTCCTACCTAAAAGAACAAAAAAGGATTTTGCAAGGGAATTATTTGAAGAGGGATGTGTCAAATTAAATAAAGACCATTGTTAAACATTTTTCCTCTGGTATAGTTTCAATTCTGAAGAGAATCTAAATTTAGACTCTGAGCAGCAGGTGTGGCTTTATGTGGCATATCGAGTCCTACATTTGGAAGAAAGATTTGCATTGGCCTAAAGAACTTGTAGAAAGATTCCGAGTGCTTTGTTTCTGTCCTCCAAGAAATATGTTTTTTTGTTGTCGCATTTTGTCATGGTGCTCACCTTTAAGGGATGGGAAAGGATACGCCAAATGACACCTCCAAGTCAGGCAGCTTTTCCTGGTGCAGTCTGGTAATGATTCAAAGCCAGGTGAATTTCATATACAATGGAAAACTCTTTTTGCTCAAGCAAGGACAAGGGTGGCCTGGGCTTGAAATACGTGCAACGGTCACATGGTAGACTCACCCAATGTCTCTTTGTGCCTGGGCCCAGTGTTGAACCAAGACTGAGAGCTCTGGAGGCTGCTGCCATTAAAAGAAGAAAACCATGGGAACTGTAATATTTTAGGCAAGCTGTCTCCTTACACAGAAACCAGCATGTCTTGCTCAAAAGCCAGATCAAATAACAGGAGAGGGCATGCTGGGTCCAGCACTTGGGTCACAACAGCCCCATGCAATGCTACAGGCTTGGGGAGGAGTGGCTGGAAAGCTGCGTGGCAGAAAAGGACTTGAGAGTGTTGATTGACAGCCGGCTGAACATGAGCCAGCAGTGTGCCCAGGTGGCCAAGAGGGCCAACGGCATCCTGGCTTGTATCAGGAATAGTGTGGCCAGCAGGAGTAGGGAGGTGGTTGAGCCCCTGTGCTTGGCACGGGTGAGGCCGCACCTCAAGCACTGTGTTCAGTTTTGGATCCCCCAGCACAAGGAAGTTGAGGTGCTGGAGCATGTTTAAAGAAGGGCAACAAAGCTGGTGAAGGGTCTAGAGAACAAGTCTTAGGAGGAGCGGCTGAGGGAACTGGGGTTGTTTAGTCTGGAGAAGAGGAGGCTGAGGTGAGAACTTATTGCTCTCTACAACTACCTGAAAGGAGGTTGTAATGAGGTGGGTGTTGGTCTCTTCTCTCAGGTAAGAAGTGGTAGAGACGAGAGGAAATGGCTTCAAGTTGTGCCAGGAGAGGTTTCGATGGGATATTAGGAAAAAATTCTTCATCAAAAGGGTTGTCAAGCATTGGAACAGGCTGCCCGGGGAAGCAGTTGAGTCACCATCCCTGGAGGTGTTCAAAAGATGTGTAGATGTGGTGCTTAGGGACATGGTTTAGTGGTGGACTTGGCAGTGTTATGTTTGCAGCTGGACTTCATGATCTTAAAAGTCTTTTCCAACCTAAATGATTCTCCGATTCTGTGATTCATTCATGTGTTGCTTTTGGCTGGAATATAGTTAATTTTCCTCTCAGCAGCTACTGTATTTTGGATTTAGTATGAGAAGCTGGTTGTAAAAGTGCAACTCAACTGCAAGCTTGCTTCAGCCAGCTTTTGGTCAAAAAACCTCTGCTTTTGTTAATGCCACATCTC
The DNA here is from genome assembly GCF_030867145.1 of Opisthocomus hoazin. NCBI lineage: Eukaryota > Metazoa > Chordata > Aves > Opisthocomiformes > Opisthocomidae > Opisthocomus > Opisthocomus hoazin. The sequence continues at coordinate 56,950,372 of NC_134417.1, forward strand.
CCAATACTTGCTTGTGCAATGTCCATTTTTCCCTTTGTCTCCTGTTTTTCTCCAGCTTTTCTCACATGTGCCCTTCACTGAAAAATACCCAGTGACAACCCCTCCTTTCCTAACTCCAGAGCCATTGCTTGAATATACCTTTGTGCTGTGAGGCTGAGTCTCAAGGATGAGTTAGATGATGTTGCTCTTGGAGCTGAGGTGGCATCACAGCTTCATTTTGGGGTGGAAAACGGAGACACAAAACAGGGCAGAGACAAAGTGTCTTGAATCCTTGTCTCAAGGGCCACCATGCCTCATTTGGGTGGGCTTTCTGGGCAGCGAGAGGGCTGCGGGGCAGGGAGGGACCCATGAAGCTGTGTAGGAGGATGGAGTCAATTTCTGAGCTGTTCTTAGGGACAATCTACATATCATTAAAACTCCTGTGCCATCTGAATGCATCACGGTACTTTATCAGCTAAAACTTCTTTATTTAATCAATTGATTTAATTATGAGCTAGTTAATTGAAAATTTCATGGTACAAGTTCTGAAGGTCAAAATACTCAGAAGTTCAAAGAAGACTGAAGCATTTGTTTCACTCAAGCTGTGACATGCAGTGCTGAGTTACAGAAATCTGCTCTGATTCAAACTGGCAAACTGATCTTGGGACTAAACAACTGAATTACCAAACAAGAAGACAATTCACTTCCATTCATGAGGTGTGAATGTATCTGCTGCCAGCTGTGGTTAGTCTGTGATTGATTTATCTGTACCTTGTGGTTTCCAAAAGATCCAAGTAGTAACTACTCTTGCAGAAATGCCTTTAGCACTGTCCTGTCAATCACTTTAGCCCTCTCAGGGACACGTCCGTGTCTGTGCAAAGTGCTGGATTGATTGACTTACAGACTGCAGTTCTCCCTGGATGGGAAAGACATGCCAAGAGCAACAAGAGCTCTAGATTCCCACCTCTGGGTCACTGTGTTTCATGGATGCATGAAAGGCTTTTTCAGAAGCTGCAGAGGCCAGGTGAAATACCTGGTCAATAATCTGGAAATAATCTGTATTTATGAACCACTAGAGGTTGCAGACACTGGTTCCCACCCCAGACAAGCACAACGGAGCCAGGGACCCCTAAGAACATGCTTGAGATCCCTATTTTATACTGAAAGCTGTGTAAATATATGCTAGGATATTTACATGCCTATAGAAGATCAAAAAGCAAAAACTGTAGCGAAAAATCAGTGAGCTTTGGGCAGATCAGGACATATGAAAACCCTGTAGCCTTAGAGCTGCTACAGAAGTGTGAGTCCTCTATATGTTACTGTTTGTCCAAAACGTACGATCAGAGCAGGTCAAGGCCATGCATCCTCATGTTCACACTTCTGTTCTACGCTGCCCCGACCTCAGGTGCACAGAGCCTGCAATATCCCCTCTTGCGGGAAAACCCAGTGTATCGGCAAAGCCTGGGTCACTTCAGGCTTTGTGTTTTCATCCCTTTGTTACAGAATTTTTCCATTCCTATCTCAGCAGGAGGATGGCAGCAGCCTGAGTTCGGCCCAGCCTATACCTTTATCTGCCCTAAACAACATACTCTAAAGAACATGTGGCTTTTTTTTTTAACAAATAAAACTTTACATTTCTGGCCCTCATGGCTGCAACGTACTTTGAAAGAAGTGCAACCAGTTTAGTGTTGTTTTCCTGAATCTGCAAGTAGCTTTTAGGGACACAGTTTCCCTCAGACTTTTCAGTGATAGCAGGGTATTAACTTAGAAGCCCTGTGGTGGTTACGTCTGTCAGTCTGTCTGCCTGTCAATATTAACTGTTGAATTACTGGACATTTTAATGACAAGCGTGGGTAGGAATGAAGCTAGGAGTAGAAGACAAGGTAAAATAAGAATAAAAAATGCAGGGGAAAATGATTAAAGCAACAACAACAACAGTAAAACAAAAGAGAGGGGAAGAAAAACAAAGGAGGATGGTAAAGAAAATGAAGCAAAGGACAAAGCACATGAAAACCAAAAAGGACAAAAACCTCGCATATGTATATAGATAGGAGAGTACTTCTTCTTGAGGGATGCTCCCTGTAAGAAGAAGGAAATGAATAAATAATAACTATAAGTTATTTAATACTGTTAAAAACTGCCTGGGAGATGGTTTCAGAGACTGCACTTCAGAGACTTTCCCCCTAGTGCTGCTTACTGGAAGACGTGTTTTTTCTCCTGCTGACCTGCACTTACAGCTCACAAACCACCCTGGAGAGGGAGCGGGGACGGGCCCCTGCTAGACATCGCTGAGAGATGTACTGGGAAACCTGGGGTCCAAGGACCAGTTTCCATAAGTGCTGCTGTGCTATTAAGAGTGTATAATTAAGCTACTGAGCAACTCACTCTGAGAGGTTTTTCTCTCCTTCAGTATCCAGTTAGGAAGCTGTCATGATGCTTGCACAGGTCTGACAGGACTTGGTAGGAACAGTCCTGTTTCTACGCAAAACTTACATCCCAGATCCAGCTAACACTTTTGGGGATCATTCTGCCCTTAGTTACCCAAACTTTTTGCAGAGCTCTCTTTAGATTTCAAACTCATCCCTTAGGAGTTGTAAACGTTAGTTGGCATGTATTTTTTTAACATTCCTGTTGGGGAATCATTGGCAATCCCCGCTCACCTTTCAGCAAGGCTAACGCCCCTGGGGCATCGCAGGGCCAGACAGCGAGCACAGCCCCTTCACTGCTGTCCCAGCACCTAAATCGCTATAGCCATCTTGTTGACCTGGTGTGAAATAAATACCCCTTTCGATAAGATGTGCTCCTGAAATGATGGCCCTGTGACACAGGAGATACAGATTTTGAGCTCCTTGGTAAAGCTTTGGAGAATGTATGGAGAACCAGTTTTCATGCCCTCCCACAGAGCCACAGCAGCAGTGCTGTATGTGAGCAGGAGGAATGCAACAAGACCATTGCTAACGCTTGCCTGGGACCAGATAAAACGGTTACTCAACACTTAGTGGTGATAATGAGTTCGGCATGCATGGTTCCTAATGTGAGCTTTGTGGGATTTTGTGGCTAATACATAAACGTCTCTTTTATCACTAATCCATGTAAAACCTCCCCTCAACATCAAAGGATGTTGTATTGGGCAGGCACTCTCTGTAGTTTTAAATGATCGCTCTTGCCCATCATCCATCACTAAAAATGGAAACCTTTGCTCTCTGCTATGTGATTTTTGACAATTGGCCTAATGAGGCAGCAGAAAGAAAAGAAGAAAGTAACGGTAATACAGTGAAATAGTTTTCACATTTTACTCGGGTTTCCTGTCTCTCATTATAAACCTTTATGAGAAGTGAAAAGCACATGAAAATTCAGAAGGCATTGTTTGTAACAATAAGTGAGTCTAGGTAATAATGCACTGTATGCCCAAAAGCAAGGGAAATAATTGTTTTTCAATCTAATGTTGTATTTATCATTCCTGGGATGAAAATACAGCTAATACATATTTCAAGTGTAAGTTCAAAATATCCATGTGCAGCCAAGCAAAGTTTATTTCTCAGTCTCCATCTGTTTCTAGCAAGGTTACATCATTGTTTTTCTGCATTGTGTTGTTGCATTATCTTAATAAATGATTAGTTGTGAGATATTATTTCCCTTTAAAACATATGACAACAAAACAAGTTTTTAATAAAGTGTTTTGAAAAAGCAACAGACTGAAAAAAACTGGGCAAGAGTTCAAACTGGTAATGAACTGAATATGCCTCTAATTATATTGAATTTACAAGTAATAGGATGAAGCAACATTAGAAATTACTTCTGACTGAAATTCAGTGCCTTAAGGCGGAGAATGTTCCCCTCAAACTTCTGGACACTGAATCAAATTGCTGTGTCATTACTTGTTTTAAATATCTGTCACTTCAAATATCAAAATGAAGGACAGTGAGCTAAGCCTTCCTGAAAACAGACACTCTGATAAATGTGTCACAAAAGCTAAGATTTTTCTCAAGGCGAGATTATTTTTCGACTTCATTTTACCCGGTACAGGTAGCATTTGGTGTAAGTCAATCCGGCTGTGTGTAATACCAGCCTCAGTACACATTTAAACCTACATTTTTAAACTGGGATTCAGCTGTGTCAATCTAGATGAGGCTCATCATCGGACTAAATCTGTGCCCCATGCTGGCAATTTAAGACTTAATCTTTGTATGAAATAATTTTGTATCAAATGTATGAATAATTACTGTGTTTTGTATGGAAAGATTATAAGATTAATTCCTTTAATAACAAAAATTCGTAGATAAATAGAGGTTGGTCAGCAAAGAGACCTTTTATCTTTTTTTTTTCTGTGACCTTGAATTAAATCCAGCATTGACCAGAATGACCATTAATCATTTTGATCAGATTGCTGAGAGAATTACCAAGTGAAGTCAGTTTAGTCATCTCGGTTTACTTCCTACAGGGGAGAGGTACTGAGTTTGTATCACACAAACAACACAATAAGTCCATGATTGGTTTCTGCAGGTCAAGGCTGATATGTGTTTGTGAAACAGCGCGGACCTTGTCTATCTGTAGTGCTCTTGAACCTACTGCAGATAAATAAAGGATTTCTTCCCCCAGCATGGGTAACCTTACATTTTGTGCCATAAATAGATTCTAAAATGTCTTACAGCTAGAAGTACAGAGAAGGGGTAAGCTTGCAGGTCAAGCAGAGCAAAGAAGACCGTCTCACAGATTCCTCTGGAGTTTGAATATGTTTGTATACCACAGGGAAGGAAAATACAGGTTTTATGCCTACCTCCATGGCTGCTGCTGCTCAGCTGCTATCAGCACAGTGTGAATGAAAACACAGCCGGAGAGAAAATAATAAAAGACATTTAAACACTTGTCAGACCAGTTATTAGGTTAAGTAACATTCGCCATAACCTCAGCTTCATGGATCAGCTTTCCTGATGAGATCACAGCAGGTTAATGCAGGAGAGAGGTAGAATCAGAATCCGAGTCAGAAATGGAGAAGTCCGTCATAACAAGGAACAACAAAGAGTTCCCGACATATGAAACTCTTCTTCAGATATATTTCACTTTTTCCATGCTGAGGACAATATTTTGGCAGTACTACCGGGAAAGAAAAGGATGATATGCAGAGTTCATCAAAGTCAGTATCTTGATTCTTGCATGGCATAAATGATAAAAAAATAAAGGTGTTTCCAGGATGTCTCTTTTGGGGAATACACCTTACCAGTCCAAGCCAGAACATGCCACTGCCACAAAACCCAAGTTCTCTTGCCTGAGAAAAGTGCTGAATCAATACAAAGGAAAAGTGCTGGAAGGAACAGGAAAACTGCTGCCCGGGAATCGCTTGTCACAGTTATCACAAAACATGGAAAAGCATGGAAGCACTGAAGTGCTTCCAGACTCCCTAATGAGAATATTACAGGATCTGTTTCATAGGCTTCAACTACAGGAGAAATGATCTGTCACCTCCACCCGCTGACACGTCTCCTACCTTCTAGGCTGCATCCCCCCTTCCCGGTGTTTCCAGATGACATACCTTTCGGCTTGTGTTCCACATGATGTGGTAATGTATCAGCCCTGCTAGAACAACCACGGGAGCTGGCTGGTGTGATTGATCCTTAACCTGTCAAGTTTCACTTATTTGAGTCATCACCTCATGTTCCACCACCAACACATCCGCATGTTGTGCATTTCTAGCATTGGGCACCCACAACTTTACCATGACCAAAAAGTGGAGTGCTGTTGCACTGCCATGTGATATGGTAGGACTTCATGGACGAGTGTGCTGCCTCCTCTAGGAAAGGAAAGGAACCGAAAGATAAACTATTTGAGAGACACACAGCTAGGTTCTATGAAAAGTGTTTTCTAACCACTGTCTTAGCTCTTTACAAGAAATGTTTATACTAATTGCAGGGTGGCTTTTTCTCCCCTGAACTATTGCCTGGGTACCTTACTTTCCCACAGGCTTCTGAATTTTCTTTGCCATTTGTCCTGGTTTCGGCTGGGATAGGGTTGATTTTCTTCCCAGTAGCTGCTGTGTTTTGGATTTAGTATGAGAAGAATGTTGGTAACTGATGTTTTTAGTTGTTGCTATGAAATCAAGGACTTTTTCCAGTCTCCCATGTTCAGCTGATGCGCAGGTGTGCAGGAGCTGGGAGGGAGCATAGCTAGACAGATAGTCAAGCTGGCCAACAGAAATATTCCATACCACAGAAGTCATGCTCAGTTTATTAATGGGGGTCGGCCAAGGGGCAGGAATCCTTCTGCTCTTCTCTTTTCTGTGGGTTTGAACCCCCTGTGTTCAATTTGAAGGGAATTTGAAGGGAATTTGAACTTTTCTGGGAGTTTGGTCTTTTTTGTGAATTTCATGAAATTTGCTATTTCCGGATTCTGCAATTGCTGCTCAGTCGTCGGGCTGTGAGAAACGGTATTATACATAGTTTGTTTTGCATATTGATTGTTATTATTATCATTATTATTAGTAGTATTATTAGTGGTATTAGTATTTGCTTTGTTGTCATATTAAACTGTCTTTATCTCAACTCAGGAGTTTCCCCTTTTGTCCATTTCTCCTCCCCATCCCACTGAGGGGGAAGGGGAGGGGTGAGTGAGTGGCTGTCTAGTGCTTAGTTGCCAGCTGCTGGATTAAACTATGATGCCATTTCAAGATGGAAGCTTCTGAGAGCATTTCTGGCTTAGTTTCTGACGTGTTCATCCCATCCCAAAAGGATTTCGTCTCATCATGGCTTGTGAGAACAACTTTTCCATGTCCCCTTTCTTTGCCATCCTGACTGTCGTCTCCACAACAGGGAGAACTTACACCCTATAGGTGCTGCAAACATCACTCAAACATACAAAGAATTATGTGAGAAAAAAAGTTACGAATTCTGGCTGATAGGAAATTATTTCAAAGCCACCCTGAACAGCTGCGCACTACCTCTGTGTGAGCACAGGGCAGCCCATGGTAGGGCTGCATCCCATCTCTGCCAGACTGGATACGATGTGAGACAAAACTCTGCAGCGACGTTGTGGCAGTGTAGGCACTTCTACTTTCTGAGGGCAAGGTGAAATGGAAGTGTCACACGTGGACCAGACAAAAGATGTGGCAGAGAGGGAAGAAAGGGGCAGAATCACAGGATTCGCAAAAGCAGAGAAAAGCTGGACAAGTCACCCTACAGCCCAGCTCTGGGGAAGAGGATGCTTTGCCTGCTCGTTGGACAGCACTGGTGAGCATGCAAAGACATGGTGCTGGGGATGGGCGCCCAGGCTCCTGGCTCCTGCTCTTATGTGGAGCACTGGATCAAGGGCTTGAACCCTAAAAGAGTGTTCAGGGACGCCGAGAGGTTTCCAGGCCTGGAAGCTCGATCGATGTGGAGCCAGAGTCATTAGAAGTAAGTGATGTGACAGCACTGAGCCAGTCTGTCCCTATCCTCTTCCTCACTATACGTAAACACAAAAGGTCCCAACGCTCGCAGGCTGTTACTCAACTGCAAACCCAAGTGCATCTGAACTGGGTGTGCGGATTCATGTCGCTATGGCTGTACAACATGGGTTTATAGCTGCCTTTTTCTCTTTGTATGAGTGCCACATGCAGCGCAGTGTGACATTTAGCGTGTTTAGTTATAATTCAGCATGGTGATGCAAGCCAAATTAGTAACCTGTTTTCTGGTAGCCATTTAATAACAGTCACAGATGGCCTGAGGAAATCCCCATTTGTACTAAGACAATTTAACAGACACAGATGTGTTCATCTACGCAGAAACTTCAAAGGAGGCATTTTCACAAATATGTGCTGCTTGTTTCCTTCCTAGTGGCATTTGTTACTGCTTCCTGCAATGCTTGGTTTAAGTTGGGTCTTGTCTTCATGGGCCAAATGAAGGGTCAGCCAGAGTGAAGGACCACCGCTTCTTTTTCTTCTTGCTAAAATCATTTGTCCAGATCAATTTTATATTCCCATATTCCATTAACACAGAGATATGTTCTTAGAAAGCATCAGCTGGTGCACTGCACTGCCTTTTATAGACAGAGCTATTGCTTCATCATTTGATATAAATTAGAAGACATTTCAAAAAGTGAATGCGAACCCAAACAATAATTTCAGTGCACTTTTCTCTGAGATTATTGCTTTATCTAGATACATTATCTATATTTAAAATATATGAAATGGAGGTATACTTAATGTTCTAAGTGATGTACGATAAAGATAGAAAAAGGTGAACTCTTGATATATTACAAGTCTTTCATACCATGAAATAACTATTGCCTATTATTTTACTCCTGACATTTTTATTTTTAGGGGAATTTCAGTTGATTTGTATTGCTGACACCACTGATATGTTGTTTCCAGTGACCTTACATCCAAAATCAGTAGGGTGTGACATTTGATGGCCCAGATAAAAAACATTAATAGTAGAAGAGAGAGTTTATTTTCCTGGTCATAAATTAAGTTTAAATAACTCGGAATTTATTTTAAACTCTTCAGTACTTTTTACTGTCTACCCAATAAATGTATTTATTACTGGAAGCTTAACTCAGGTTTTCTTGGTGAAGCAGTTTACTCAGATGCTTTTGCACAGACTTGTCTTTCTTTCTGAGGCAGAGCTTGGTAGCACGCACTGCTTCCCACAAACAAAAGGAGATGGCTCCCAGGTAGTAACTAGAAAAGAATATAGAGGCAGCAGCAGCTTTTGGCATGATGCACAATAGTGAAGGGTGGGGCTCAGAGAGTTTTGCAGCATCCCTGTTAACATACGTAGACAGAAACTGTTATAAGTACTAAAGGCGTTGTATAAATATTAGTATGACCTAACCTGTAGTCTTACCACACCTGTTCACAGTCCTGCCTGTGCAAATTGCCATGCAAACTGCCATGCAAATTTTCTCTTGAGGCATTTATCGTGAGTGCAAGTGAACTACACACCGTTTCTGGTGTATATTTCTCCACTTTGAAAATATTCAAAGACCATGATCTCCAGATGCAACTCCAAAAGGAGCGAGAGAGAGTGAGAAATTCTCTCACCAGAACGGTTGCCATCAGTCCTTGGGACACAGGCACCTTTATGTAAAGGAGGAGTATAGCTGGTGCCTCAGCACAACATTAAAAATCCCTCAAAAAAGCCTTCTTGCCCCTCTCTGATCTGCAACTAGGTCTAAGGGCCCTGCAATGCAGTGAGGAGGGTATGATTTACAGACTAACATTTAGGAAAATGACAAATTGTTATTGGATTGTTTTAAGAACTTTTACAACAGTAAGAAGAGAGCTATTGCCATATATAGGCTCTTGAAAGTCAAGATGGGTTCCTGCAATACGGGATTGTACTCTGCGTTCCCTCCTGTCATTTTTTATTGCACAAATCTGTTTAGGAGACCAGTGTGTCTCTTACGCACTGCCCGTGGATGGTGATACAGCATCTGTTTGCATAGCTGAGTCCTGGAGGCACTGACAACAAAGAAGGGTCATGAAAATTTTTTGCTCTTCAGAAAGGTCTTGTTGAAGTTTCTGATGCAATCAGATTCACTGAAGCAAAAATGAGGCCTCTGTTATAACCTCTCTGTTATAACAGAGGCTGTTCCTTTCCCAGGGAAGGAGAGGGAAGCAGAAGAATTTGTCTGACTGAAGACGCTTCCCACTCTCTTTCTGTTGAAGAAGTGCCATCTATAACTTCAGTGCGGGTGGAAAAGCACAAGAGATTTTGGATGCGAGCGCGTGAGCTCTGCTTCCATTGGGATAAGTCTTATCACAGCCAGCTTTTATTTCACTTACCCTAAACTAGCTCAGGTCTGGCCTCACAGACCTAGTCTGTGCATGGAATTTGCCTCTCCCATCTTCCAACTGTAATTTGTGTTGCAGTGAGGCAAAGCAACATCACTGCCACAGCCCGAATCTCAGATGCTTCAGGTAGCTCATGGCATACCCAGCCATGAAGAAGACTCCTGCCTCTTAATGGGATTATAGCAGCTGGCCAGAGCAAAAGGTTTTCATGTTCATGACCTCTGAGAGTGATTCAAAGCAGGCTTTGAGCCCAGGGTGTGAATTCATAGCTGAGGTGGGAAGCGCATAGAACAGACCTTTCCGTGCACAACTTTGCACTGCAACCCTTTCAGTCTGTGCATTTCAGAGCAAGCCATCAGGTAGCCACAGCCCTGAAAAATCAGGCCTCATAGATGCACGATTGTTAAAAATGAAGTGTTTAACTTTGTCTTTTGGTTTCACAGTTTTTAGGATGAGCTCAGTTCATATTTTCTTCTGCAGCCAACAGGATTATTTCTGGGAAGTTTTATTTTGGAGCTTTGGATTTTTTTAATGATTTAAGCTGTTTTTTGTGTAATCTCTTGATTTCAACAACAGAGTCTTAAAGAAAAAAATCTGAAATAGTGCAAGCTGGCAATGCTCAAGCTGTATAACAGTTGTTTGAATGTACAGAGCTGTATGTCTTCTTTGACTGAAACTTTTTATACAAGTTGAAGCCTATGATTCCAGCTGTCTACTGTAGCTGACTTGCTGAGGAGAACCAGGCCCTGTGAGTCCAATTTTGGTTGGTACTTTTCAAAACATTTCCTATATAAAATAATCTACAGAAGAATAATAAACCCACCAGTGTTTTCTTTTGCAGTTAATTTTCCTAGACTCATATGCCACTGCTGAACTGGTACAGGAGCTGTGTAGCAGATGGCCAATGAGAAAAAGAAGGAGAAAGTTTCACATTACACCGTAACCCTCTTCTCCATAGAGTTGTGGAAGGGGAAATGGCCTTCAGCTGGTCCAAGGGCCCACAGAGGCTTTTGTCTCCTCCACCTGGACACTCCTCAGCATCTTCTCGTTGTGCAAGTAATGGTGGAGCAGGAGGATCCCAAGGCACATTTTTACCTTCGGTTGATGGTTCATCCTCCTCAGTGGTTACCTCTGCTCTCCATGTGGCTGGGGGAAAATGTAAGGTACCCATTCCAGATGCCATGGGTGTGTGATGAGTAGGGTAGATTGCTAAAATAGGTTTTCGGCTTCCCTTCTGTCTAACCTCAAGAATGAAGGGCTTTCATGGGCACCAACCCCCTCAAGAGCATGGCATTATTCTTTCTTTCTCCTTCACAGTCCCTTGCTTGGAGAGCATGTGAGATTGTAGGGGATCCTAGGATTGTCAAATCCACGTGGGGATTTCTGTCGAGCTAGTGGGAAAGGGACCCCACAACCAGAGCAGCACTTAAATAAAGTGATACAGTCTGCTTCTAATGAGATCTCCAGTCTGTCTCAAAAGAGGGAATACCATTATGGGAAGAAAGATACCCTAGCCCTGGGGCATGACAGAGCCTTCTTCTCTCCTTTCAGACATAGGGCAAAGCTGTCCTGCTACACAGCTAATCCAGCTTTGGGACATGACCTATGGCCTGAAGAAACCTGGGCTACCCAAAGCTGCCTAATGACAGCTGCTCTTCCTATTCTGGGATGCTTATGTCCTCTACAAATGCAAATAAGAAGGTGAAGTAGAGGTCATGTCAGAAAATGGCATCACTAGCATCCCTTAAAAGATGTATCCAGGTCCTGGCTTGCTTTAAACAAGTCCTCTCAATATATCGCTCTTTCTTCAGCTACTCTGGTGATCTTGGAGTGATTTTCCTAACAGCTGCACACGTCGATTTTCCACAGTTCACAAGAGTTCCTATGTCTGGAAGTCAATATGCCAACCGTTAATATATAGCATGCTTTTACTGTGAATTCATGAAGTATCACTGCAATTAAATTTCCCTGTTAATGACATGATTTATTAATGAAACAAGGTTCATCCTGAAGCTCTTGAAAATGAAAATAGGGTTGATTCTCCCTCACAGTATCATAAAATTCACCTTAGATACAGATTTTGAGTGACATTTTAAAATGCTGCCATGCCAAGGAATCTAGTGGGAAGAATGTTTTTTCATGCCCTCATTTGCCCTTTTCCAGACAACTCATGCAAAGAAATAAGAAGTCAGACAAACAGCAAAAAATCTCACCCCAAAACAGAAAAAACCCAAACCCAACACAAGATAAAGCCCAAAACCTCCTGAAAAGGAAAATCACAGGACTCCTCTAACTACTTTATTTTGAGCCCTCACAGTTAGCAGAAAGATAGCACTGAGATGTAAAACCTTTTCCTGTGCAGGTTGAAAGGCTCTCAGAGAAAGCTAGAGAATAGCACTGCAGCATATGCCACAGAAGCAGTTCCTGCCTCATACGGTGTAAAAACACATTACTGTGGTGCTCAGATGATGATCTAGTGGTCTTTTCCTTTCATTCGCAATAGCTGCCCTTCAAAAAGACCTGGGTATAAATAATAGCTAAGCTGATCTAATGAACAAAGTTCAAGTAACTGTTACCTCAGTGATATCTGTAAATCCAAAGAGTTTGCTTTATGTTTATGCACTCCATAAGGTTGCAGAAATTCTCTATTTGCTATGTATGCTGTTGTTCTATTTGTTGGGGTTTTTAATTGTTGTGGAGGTTTTTTTCTTTAATAAAATTGTCTAAATATTTGCTGTTGGAAGAGAACAATGCTATGGGAGGCTCTGAAGTGATATTCATAAGAAGTGCGAACACTGACTAATTGATTAACCAAGAGTTCTTGAAGAGAATGATTTGATTAGGGTAATTTATAGAGATTGTATCTTTTGTCATCATTTGTCTTTGAAAACATAGAAGAAAACTGCTTCCAAGTGCATGTAGCCGCTGGCATGAGAGATGGTGTGCACTACATCATCAGTTACAGCAGACTGCTCAATTTTGTACCTTTCCAGCTAGTCAAATATCCAATAACAACACACACACGCGCACACACAAAAGGGCTCAAGCTCTTTGCACTCAAGACTTTTCCAACATGGGCTTAGAAAAATATTTGGGGTTGTTCACTGCTCTGCTCTCTGTAGCATAAACATTTATTTAAATGGGGCTGTCTTTTCAGTAATGAAGAATGAAGGAAAAACAATGGTCTGATTTTGACAAATTAACTTGTGATTTGGAGAGTCAGTGGAGCAGGGAAGAGACATTCCTAACTATACTAATTAAATGAGCTTGCAACATTTATTTTAATGCAATGGAACCAGCCATATGAAGATGAACATTTTAATTTATTTTGCGGTGACATTATGAAAAATTTCTCTGCTGCAGATTATCTACAAAAACAAATCTCATCAGCATCTAGCTTTGTGCATGAAATTTACATCTCTCACATAAGTTTGACCTTCCCCAGCGAAAACAAATGGAATGTGCTAAGTTAAAAAGTTTCTGCAAAGGTTGTCTTCCCATTGATGCGGTGGTTTATGTTCAAACTACCTCTGTGAAAAACACATCCATTTTTCATGGAGCAGTGTAGATGAAAAATTCTGAATCTGTTCTAAGGGGAATGCAAATATAGCTCATTAGTTCAAAAACATTTTTCATGAACGACTGCTGAGTATTTTCAGGCAGATGAGAATGTGCAGTTTCAGCCAAGAATGAGCACCACATGTCCTACTAATTGTTTTTTAAACTTGTTCCTTCCCTCTATGGCATTCAGTAAGTCTAGAAAGTGTGAAGATTCGTGGAGAAAAAAAATTATAGGTATGCTCACTTATAGCACATACTGGGTCTTTTCAATATACTGTGCAGTATGAGGAAAAAAAATAGGAGCATTAGCTTTCAGATGGGTACTATTGTTATATTCAGGCACATGACATTTCTCTCTTCGGAGTTTTTTCAGGTTTTAGTAATGAGTAGGAATATTATTTATGGAGTGCCATCAGCAGAGAGAGCGTTGTCCTAAGGTTCATATCAGTGACGATGTTATGGAGCTGCTGTCAGCAGGAGCTGCAGGAGTTCATTGGGTTTTGGATTTTTAACTAGGTTGAGCAGCAGTAAGGTATTTTTGCTGTTTAAAATTATTCTTAAGAAGGTGCTTTAGCCGAGATCTTCCTCTCTTCTGCAGGCCTCCCAAAAGTTTGCTTTGAGATGGCCTTACAAAGCAGGAGGTTTGAGCAATAACTCAGGCTTCCAACCTTCCCTCCATGATTCTCAAAGCTGGAATAATTAAAAACAACAACAAAAAAAGGCATTATTTAGAAATTATCTGCTTTCAGGGTCTGGTCACTCGTTGTATGTCTCGCATCTCTGAGTGGTGGTCCTCCATGTGCAATGCACACCCACTGGCTCCTCCTTGCCCCTGTGGTGGAGGACGACTCTCCACGGGGCCCTTCTGCAGCTAGACCCACCTTAACAGCTCAGGCTGGTCTTTTCACCCAGTCACCTGGGCCCAGGAGGGGAGTTGCCCCTGCCAGGGGCTGGCACAGTGTTTGGGGGACTCAAGTTGGCAGAACAGCTCCAGCTGAGCCGAAATTGGCAGGGCATCCTTTGGATGAGTTCCTCTTCACCTGGGCAACTCTGCAGGCCTGGATCTCACTCTCAGACAGCACACAGACCTCCTCTGCTTTCCAAAATCCGTGCTGCTTAAGAGACCTCAGATATTTGTCTTTTACCTTGGCCCTTTATGTGTTAGCTTTGGAGCATGGGGTCAGCTTTTCAAGCTAGTTACAAAGAAAACCAAGCCAGCTGTCACGAACCAGGGTTTCCTACAGCTGATCACTCCCCTTCTTTCTGCCTCTTGCCTGGCAAACGTGGACCCTTCCACAGAAGGTCTCTTCCCCACCGAGGGATCAGCAAACCCTGGCATGTTGTGGATTGTTTCGCCCACCCATAAACTGCAGCTACCTCTGGACTGAGCTGTGTAAATTTTCTGACCATGTACAGAAAAGCTTGAAATGGGATGAGCGCAGTCTTTCATACAGCTGAAATCGTGGGGGGATTTTAGACAGGAAAGAGGTTATTACTGAAAGTTGAGTTGGTATTTAACCGTAGCAATTGTATTAACATCCCTAATCCAATGTTACGGGAGTCTTAGTGCCAGCCAAGTATGGAAACTTAAGCCAGTCGATGGTAAAAATCCTGTTGCCCAAGATCATAACTCTGTTTTTTCACCTGAAAAGCAGTCCTGTGCTCCCTAAATGTTTGCTAAACTCTTTTTGTTCAAGATGGAAAACCACCACTGAGTAACTAATACCACTCTCCTGTAAACTTTCTAATGTTTTGTTGACAAATGTCATTCTACCATTTTTTTTCTGGACTCAGGATGTCAATCACTACTCTTCCATTTAGGTCTTCAAGAACACTTTTTTTTTGGTGGCCAATCTTAGAAAGAGTTCTCATATCGTAATTTCAGGTGTTAAAGCTTCTTTACCAGAACAAAAAAGCCCTCCCAGTCATGCACAGGAAGGTCATCTCCAGCATGTACCACCATCAGAACTGCCATAGCATTGTCACAGCGGGGTGCTTCACAGCCCCTGCTCACACCAGCAATCTTCTGTCTACATGATCCATACCGAACTAAAACGGTCTGGCTTAGAGAAACAAGGGAGATGTCCCTGTGCTTGAAAACAACAGATAGGGAAAGAATTTTCTGCAGATTTCATGGCATCTCATCATAAAATGAAAGAGCCAGGAGCTGAAATCCAGCCTCTCTCCAGGCTCCATGGCTACAAAACCACAATGCAGCCATGATTTCTCTTGCATGAAGGAAAGCTCCCACAAGTAGGTGATTCCTCCCATTTCCTGAGAGTAGGAGAAATGCCCAGGACAGCATAAACTCACAGACTAAGATTCCCTTCAGCTTCTGGAAGGTTAGTGTTAGTCCTGGAGCAGAGGCAAATGTGAGCTCCAGTAAGAGATTCACAGTGTTTAAGGAAAGTAGAGGTTTTGTACAGATTTGGAGAGGTGGTGTTTGAATACACACTGTAGCAGTCAATAACTCTGCCTCTAAAAATCGTTGGGCAATGATTATACTCAGAAATTATGGAGCTACCACTTTGTGCATTGGCCCCAGCAGAAGAGCGAACTGAAGAAACAAACCTTCAAGACCACTAAAGCTGCACAAAAAATACCAGTGTATCATCTGAGAGGACAGAGAAAAGTAGCTTCTTACAGTGTGATGGAGTTTTTTGACTGAGGATGTTTCACTGATCTTGAAAAATGGAAGTATTTTATGATCACTGAGACTTACACATCCCTCCTAAAACAGTCAACAGCCAAGCTTCTGCTCACAAAACTGAAATTCCCAACCATGCTTACATTCAGCTAAAAACACAAATGGACTGAGAAGGTCTCATAGGACCAAACTCTTCCACAGAGGCACTTTTAAGAAACTACGACTCCACCAGCAATAAATCTGTCGAATGTTTTTCAGTATGTCATTTACAAGCAATAAAGGCTGCTGTCACGCTTCCCACGAGATCCCTGATGAGAGAAAAAGATGATGCATTTATACAAAAGCTAACGCATAAGACCTTCAAAAAGAAACTTTTGACAATTTGCTTCTGACTCCAAAGCAAGGTACAAAAAGTCATTGCTCTTTCTGAGCTCATATATGTCTTGTGTTTCTTTTGAGAAATCATTTCTCTTCATTCACCTTTTTACTCTGTTTAGGCAACAAGATTAATGTTGTGTGCCTGGACTGGGTGCTTTTCTGGCTTTCATGCTCTGAAGCTAGCAGCTCGAATAATGGCAGGAATCCATCCAAATGGGGAAAGGCTTTATTTCTCCCCAGTCTTACTGACCCCTCTAGAAGCCACATTTCTTCTCCTTTTAATTTTCTCCTCTTTCCCTTTTCCTTCTCTGATTCCAATTACCCTTTAGCTAAGAAGCATCTAATGATATTGCCGTCACCTTCTGCTGTCTATAAAGAGCAGCCTGTTGCTTTCATGCTGATAAACATCTATATTAGACTGAGGCAAGCAAGGATCAACCCAGTGAGGCTTTCTTGTGAGAGCTTAATCTAAGTGTGCTTCTTCTGTAGGAGCTGCAGCCCACCATTCCTGGGGAAGATACTAAACAGTCCCAAATTGGTAAAGAGCGGGCTTAATGGTTCTCCAGCCATCGTCTTTGGTGACCTCTGGCAGGAGACACAGCTAGCAAACGAACAATGCTGTCAGGATGCTAGGAGTTACCATGTGCTCCCGGCTGCCCTGGGAAACCCTCCGGCCTGCCCAGGGCCATGCAAAAATTAGAAGAGTCTTGGGCAAACACCCGCCTGCGGTGGCACCACCTGCCTGTGGTGGCAAATCTCTGACGACCTCCAGCTATAACCCTGGTGCTGCGAGTTCTAGTTTTTTTTGTTTTTGACTTAGGTGATCAGGGGCCCTCTTCTGCTGAAGTTAAGCTAAGCTGGCTATAAATCCCCGTTCAGTTGGAGATGCTAAACTGGGACAGCACTGGCTTCATGACTGGCTGATGGCAAGTGGTGTGTCTGATCCTGGTGGATGACTTAGAGATCCGCTTGGGTCTGGCTGCAACTCCTGCCTTTCCACACTCCTGAGACTTTGACTTGCACTAGTTGCTGAGTGGCTCCAGTATCAGCCTGCAAGCTTTTTTCCACAAGATGCTAGTCTTTGGATAACTGCAGTGCAATAAATGAAAGCTAACAGACAAATATGAAAATAAGTTTTCTCCCTCTTTCTCTTTGTGTCTCTGTCCTTTAGCGCAGTATCTGTTTGCAGGAGATTAATTTTATGTAAAGTTTTACATTTCAGATTGCGATCAGCATTTTTTTTCCCTTGGTTGTCTCTGAGAAAACATATATTCAAGTTTGAGAATTCATCATGTCTGATTAATGATGTGTATATAGAGCTTCCTGTATCGTCTTCCTTCTCTTGGTCTTTTTTATTCAGTTGTTTGCTGTACTCCAACCCTGCGGATAGATGGTTCTGCAGTGATAAATGTAAAGTTTGCATAAGCCATGTAACAGCAGGACAGCCTATTATCACTGTACATTTTCCATGGCTGTGCAAACCTCTGTAGGCTATTTTATTGCTAATAGATCCACAGAGAAACAGTAGTGATTTTATGACTCTTTTTAAAATGGAAATTCATGTTTGAGAAATACAACTGGGAGGAAACAGATGTAAACCACTTAAGCATTTGCAGAAAATTGAGATGCACACTCTTATTTACAGACCCACATCGCCTCCATCGTTTTATTTTCAAAATTAAAATAAGCAATCTGTTTGCCATGGGAAATGAGGAATCGTAAACTTGTTGTTTTTCCTTTACAAAGCAATGGCCAGCATCACTGTCTCAGTGCTTAATGGCATTGGAGAAAAGGGATGACAATTCCCCCTGCCTAGATTTTATTGTCTATAACACGTTCCTTTTGTAATCTGTGTAAGGGGTATGCAAGTGGGAAAGATTTTAGCATAACCATGAGTCTGAATCCACATTATGTTACAAAAGCTGAAATGATTGCCCAGCCTATTACAAGGTTTTACCCAAGTATTTAAAGCTATTGGAAAATCAATTTTAAAACTTCAATAGCAAAAAATTACAAAGCCTTTACACTCATGTCAGAGTCCTAGTGTGCTCGTTGCCTACACCAGCAGAAAACATTTCTTTCTTCTTGCATGCTGGTTTAGATCACTGATTTTGAGGGCCAAGCATCCCACTGGAAAATTATTATAAAATGCCCCTATAAGTTCTGTTCAAAATGTGAACTCATGAAATCAGCTGTCAAAAAAAGACAGTATTTAACATTTATTAGTTATAATAATACTTTGTGCTGATCTACAGCCCTGCATCCATGGACACTGGAGCTGTACAACCGCTTATTCTTCTCTTAAGAAAGGGTTGTTATATACACTTTACAAATAGCTAACCAGGGACACAGAGGTTTATGGAGGCTTGGATCTATGCCATGGCACTGCTGAGGCCTGAAGGTTGGAACAGCACCCAGTCAGTCCTCTAATCCTCAGTAGTGACCCCATCACACACACATCTTTTCAGCAATGTATTTATGAATTATTGCATTTTATTCCAGCAAAGTAAGGGGGCTGCAGTGTTAAAGTACTTACAAAGGACTCACAATATACTATCAATCACATCTGAAGAAGGCCACTGAGCAGTGTTGCTCTACTTTCAACAACCTCTGAATGTGAAAAAACCCCAAAAATTCAAGCATCAGTTGGTAAATGAAGAGACAGAAAATCCCCTCCTCTTAGGTACTGGCATCCTGAATGTTACATGAGAACTGTGTCTCATAGAAAACAATCCTAGCAATGTCCTGTGACAGCCAGGTGTGTACCTGCAATAAAGTTTTCTTACAGTGACAGCTCCGTACCCTGGGAGGCAGGAACTGCAAATGCCTCCTGGTCACAACTCCCAGCTGAAAGCTGGCCTCAAAGCTCAGATGAAGCCAGGTCCTTCTCCTCTGCGGCCATTCTGGTAGTCACCTGCACACTTTTCTTAAGAAGACATTGAAATTGTGATGGAGCAGCTGGGAAGAAGGTGGAGGACATCACAGATATGCCTCACTTGGGCATCCTCCTGTGCCGTAAGAAGAAGAAAAGGGGAGGAGAGCGGTTTTTATTAAGGGCAAAGCCACCAGCATGCCTGGATCTTGTCAGCACAGCTTGCAAGCAAGAGAGGAGCAGAAGCAGCCAGGGAGAGCAGAGCTGGCAGTGTAAAACATCCAGGGAGCAAGGATGCAAGCTCCCAGAGAGCAAACTGAGGAGAAAGAAAAATCAGGTGTCAGGAAAGAATGGCCTGGGGAAGTGGGGAAGCAAAACATCTGGGATAGGAGAGCTCCCATAAAGAGCAAAGCCAGACACTAATTCCACTTTTGGGAGGAAAGACTAAGACACATATTGCATTGAAGAGAGCTAACAACACAGACTGCCTTCCCTAATGTTATTCTTCCATGTAAGTGGTTTCCATAGTGATGTCGCTTGATTGCAAGCGAGAGAGGAGATGGCCACAAGGCAATTTCTGCTAGGATGCTGTTCACGCCATGAAAAAGCACGAGACCTCAAATCACTTCGAGAAAAAACCCCGCACTGCAGTTGCTCAGTCCCTGAAGTGTAGCTGGGAAGGGAGGGATCGAGTAGTCTTGTCCTACCCCTGGGCAGAGAGAGGAGAATTTCCTGCTCCAGCCTGGAAAGCCTGCAGAAAGCAGAACCTTTTGCTGACCCTGCTACATCTGCCACCAATGGGCCCACTGCATCCAGCCCTTGGGGCGATTGTTCAGAAAATGAGCTTCAGCCCTCCAGTCCATCACGAACATGGCCAGGAGTGACACTGGTAGGCTGGAAGAGCCGATGAAATTTCACACAAAAATCAAAGTGAAAGAATTCTTTCTTACACTTTCCTACACTTCACTCAACACTGATTAGTACATTAAAGAGCTTTATTGACCCTTGGCAGTTAAATGGAAAGCTTTCTTGTTGTAGCACTGAAAGAAGGGACAGATTTTCCAACAGCTGTCTAATATCTCTGTCAACATGGAAATGAAATAGATTTAAGGACTTCGGAAAAGCATCCGAACATTTAGTGCCCAGTAATAATGAATTCCAATTTCCACTCACAGAAACTGGAATTACTCTCAGTCTGTTCTACCAGCTTTCTAAATAAACATCTGGCACAACTTTATTTTTAGAAAAAAAATGATCTAAAAGGAGGCTACTGGCTGACCATCTCTTTGTTAACCCAGCTACAGAGGCACAGTGTTTGAAAAATGCTGGTATGAACCCCTGTGTCATGTTCAGGCCTGCAGGGGAAAAAGATGGGTGACAATAAATAGCCAAATAGCAGAATAAACGAGAGTCAATTTCACTGGGATTTGTGAGACACACAGAACCCGGATCTGTGTACAGCAGTGCTCAGATCAATGGACAAAGTAAAAAACATCACAGTGTTTCCATCCTCCAGCTGCACACAGCACTCCTTGTTCTTAGATCAAGGCACTGTGATAAAGAAAGATCAAGCAAACGTAGCCCAAGGACCTGTGAACAGATGTCTGCTCCTTTCCCTGGTCCAGCCCAGCCAGCTACAGTTCATATCTTAACACCAATGACAAGATTAAGCAATTATTCCCTGTATGCTTGTTATTGTTGTCCAATAAAGCAGCGTCTAAAATAATCGCTTTTCTCCTGCCACCCAAGGTTGAGTACTGCAGAAAAATGTGTTGAAACTGATTAGGTTAGAGATAGGTCTGCATAAATAATTGCTGAAAGCCAACTAAGTCAAAATAATAATAGCAGAGAAAATTAACTTTCAGATAGAAAAGCTACCCGCGTATGCTCTCATTTGTATACCGAAGACTAATTCAGCAAATGAAGAATACAATTCTTGGGACAAAGCAGGTAACCCATGGATTCATGGTGATAGCTGTCACAAAACCCAGGTCTTCCCTGAGATCAATTGGCCTCAAGAAGATTTAAATTCATTATTATTTTTATTTTTATGATAATTATTATTATCATGGAAACATGTTAAGATTTATACTTCTCTTGGTTGTTTTGCCCTGTATGACAGCAAGGGAACCTAGATTTACAGATAATTAAGTAGAATACTTGAAGCAATTCAAGATTTCCTTTCATGCAGTTGAAAGGTGCATTTCTTTTCCTGAATTGCTTTTTTTTTTCCTCCTATCTGGCATCAGTTGCTTTCTTCAAAACTGGCACGCTGTACAGAGTAGATTTCTTCTTCAACTAATATCGCTGTAGTTGTTAAAGTTCATCACTTCTCTGTGCAGTCAACAACAATTTGAATGTGGAAGGATTCATGACAACCCTCCCTCTCTCATAGGTGAGGAAATGTCTTGGGTCAGTATATCATCCCTTCTTAGTCTTAAAATAATATTTATAGCCCCTTTTGTCTTGTCAGCACCATTCCCTCTTCACAAGAAGGAGCCAGTTCAGAGTAATCATTACCACCATGGTTTATGCAGGAGTCTTACGTCTAATAGCAAATACTCCTATTGGACCAAGCTGATGAGAGCTGTGTCATATCTGCTGAGCACTTCTGTCATCTCTGCCTAGCTCATTCTGTATGGTCTACTGGTCTTCTTTTCTATTTTTACTTTAATTTTCACATTACTATCCCAGAAACTGATATGTTTCAAGTAATCTGACATGTTCTCTCTCCTTGACCATTTCATTATTTTTAGTGAAATGCATTTTGTATACCTCATCATCATAAACACCAAAGAAGCACGATTTTCCTGGCAGGTAAAGGAAGTTGGACAATTCTGTATTCAGGACTGAATGGAAGTTGAATAACATTGTGCCGATCCACTGTGAAAACGAACAAAGCATGCAAAACCTCCCCCAAAACCTGAGGTCTCACAGTTACAAAGTGGCTTTCCTACCAACCATTAGATCACAGTTGAAGATACAGTGCATCACTTTTAACTCTAGTAAAAGTGTTATACTTCCAGATGAGACTCCTTATCTACAAGTAGCAAAAGCATTTCTTTATTTCCATTCACAGGCAGAAAGTGATTTGGGCAGTGTGATGAACTTGCAGGACTTGTGAGGAACATCACTGTTGAACTTGTAAAGTTTTCATTTTAAAGAATGCATCTGTGTTCTATTTATACTGGGCCTGAAGTTGCAGAGCATGTGCCTGAAGGCAAACATTGAGGGATTCTGCAAATGACCTAAACATAGACTGCAAGCATGAAAATGGAGAAGGAGTCCCAGAACCCTTTTTATCACATAAGAAACTTGGAAAGATACAGCTAGCATGGAAAATGTGAGTAGTTATGAATGTTTTTTAGAAGCATTTCCCCATCACCATCTCCATCCCCACCCTGACTGCCAAGGGTGGCTCTTGGGTTTAGTGATATCTATGATCTTTGTCCCTCACTATTGACGGAAACTGTGGCCTAATACAACAAAGAGATAAAGTTGACTTGAGGTAGGTCTTGAGGTTAATGAAGTCCTTTACCTGCTGTCATACACCCCGGTGCAGACTCTGCTTAGTTTATCACAATCATCATGTTTTTCTTAAAGTCTTGTAGTCTTCTTCAGCTTGTAGCTCCCACCCCTCCCCCAAGATCTGAGTCCCTAACGTTTCAAAGGAAGGTGTGAAAATGTGAGAAAGGCAGTCAAAAAACAAAAAGGCAGGTAAAAGAACTGAGAATGTGCATATATGCATGTAAATCTCAGGAATGTTGAGGAACCTAATTATTATTAAAGTTGCATAAAAGGAAATTTTTATAATTTTAGAAACCTCAATCATCGATTTTGGAATACCTGGAGTTGCCAATACCGTGTGCTTTCTTACAGAGAATCGCAAAGCACTGCACACCACACGGCTTCCTGTATCCTGGAGGTTTAAAATATGCAAGAGCATCCTGTTCCTGTTAGATGCCCAATATTCATATCTGAAATCACGTTTTGACCACAAAAGAGAAATTAATAACCCATCGCTCACCATTTTCTGTGGTAATTAAGGAGTTGCACTAAACTGACCACTGTGAATTTTCCATGTGCCAATTTGCCACCACTTTTTAGTACACTGGCTGAGGAGTCCAGAAATCAAAGAGATGCAGCGACTTCAAACACAAATACCTAGAGCTGTGCTGTTTTGAATGAAAATGAACACAGAAATGAACGTTAACATTTTTCTCTATAGACTCTTTCACACAGGCATGTTTGATGCTTTCCTCTACCGGGGCTGAAGCTGGAATTAAGTAATGAATAAACATGTCTCACTGAAACAACTTTGACATTTCAACTAAGTTTACACATTAATTAAGATGAGGTTGTCCTAGCCCCCTAAGAAAGGAGCAGAAATTTGAGAGAACCCAGTGGCTGAAGCATAGTATAAAAAAGCTGTATGAACACTTTGTTAAACGCACAGATTTAACCCTGCTGTTTTGCTCCTAATCATTATTAATTGCCTCCAGTGGTGGACATTAATTTCCCTATTGCAGCAACATGCATCTTGAGTTTGGGCATATCCTAATATATCAAGTGGGACAGGTGATATAATTCAGCTGGTCACAGCTGGAAGGAAGACAGCCACCCACATGCAAGCAGTCTGTCAGCCTTAGTTACGCTGCAGACACCACCACAGCCTCCATAACAACATTGTACATTTATCTCTGGGGATAACTTTACAAGAAGTATAGCCGATCAGTTCATCCTATTTAATCTGCTGTTGTCTTAGCAGGAATAAGAATGCTTTAGCCTGAGCTTTAGCTCTGAACTTGCATATGTGGCTGGACTGTTCCACAGAAGAGCCTGACCCTCTCCTGGTTGTTAGAAAGGGGAGGGAGTGGGGACGGTGTCCCAAAACAGGGCATGCCTCAGCAGCCAAAAGTCCAGTGCTGCTATCTGGACCATGAGATGTTTGCATTCACATCCCTGAAGTACTTGATTCGGACTGGAAACCGCTTCCCAAGCATGTTATTTGTCTGTTCACGTAATGATCATTGAGCTGGAGAAGTTCTCCCAGTAAATTAACTATTTCTTCCACGTGGACCGGGGCGGGAGAAGCAGACACAGCTCCACCTTGGAAGAGGCTGGTGGGGAGAGCCCTCCATTTGAGGGTGAAAGGTGCAGCTGCAAGTGCCGGCTCAGCCCGCCTTCCTGGTGGGAGGAGAACGCCCCTCGCTCCCTGTGCCTCCCTCGCTCCAGAAGTTTCTGTTCCCGGCTCGGGAGGCACATATATTTCCACAAGCGGTTTCTGGGTCTGACAATGGAACATATCCAGGTGAAGAATGTTTCCTTGGAAAAAAAAAGCCTTGCCCAAGTGTCCTGATTATGTAGTTAATTAAACATGCAAATTACTGCTAGCTCAGAGTTCCTTTCCCAGCATGCCCCATAACTCCACCTCAGCAGCCGTTATGTTGTATGCACTGAATTTAAGCTAGAAAATAAAGGAAGTTTGAGGAAATAAAAAACTGCATAAAAGGATTTTTGGATTTGGCCCAGAGGAACAGGAGGGCTTAAACTAAGCAGGACCAGATTCCACAGTTGCCTTTCTTAGGTGTAATTAACTGTAATTTTTCAGCATTGTTATTTATTTTTTTGTAGCAACAAGCAAAGGATTAACCATGGAACTGTTTAGCACTTTGTTTAGTAAGTATGCACAAATTTGGCTGCCTGTCCAAAGCATTGTCCAAATGTGCTAAAATCATTTGTCCAGAAAAAAGGAGGAAATTAAAGATGGTGAAAATTTCTGGAACAAGATCTTCCATTTCAAAATTTTCAGTGAATTGTGAAAGCACTTTTCCAAAAGGAAATTTCTTTTTAATATAAAATGATGAATTCATTTTTGGAACCTGAGTCTCATGCTCCGTTTGATGAGGCTTTAAGGCAATTCTTGTTCAGTCCAGCTTGGTGATTCCCGGTAACTGCTTTGCTCTTGAGTTCACCACTGTAGAAGTGAAGTGCAAGAGCATGAAAAAGCAACTCAGCTGTTTAACCGAACAAGTCCATTTGTAATAGCCTGACATGAACTTGATGGGTGTTCTTTCGGGTTCTAAGTTCTTGTGGCTTTTGAATTATCCTAATCTTATAGGTGTTATCCTGCAAATTCTTGCTGCATTTCTCAGATGGGCCTTATCATTTGAGGATGGCACCATAGAAGTGTAGCAGTTTAACAAATCGTTAAACAACATTGAGGGCATACTAGTCCTTAGGATCTTAGCATGTAGTAACACTTTACACCAAGCCTAAAAGCAATATATAGTGTATTTTTAAATGGTCAATGGTTAAGTTTGATGCATTTAACCTAGCTGAAAATCATAAGTACTACAGATACAGGAAAACTATGTTTATGTCAGTTTGAAAGGCTTTAATTCTTCACTGTGTCTGTGAACTATTCCATACCAGGACTCCCAAATGATATCTTGATAATTAGATCTCCATTTCTTTAAAGGTGACATTCTGTCCTGACAGCATCTAAATTATATTGTTTTCTTTTTCTGGTGGGACAACACGTTGTCATAGTAAATCACAGTGCAGTACACTCTGCCTTCTGACTTTGATCCCTGCCTTTTCCCACAAAGGAGCCCGGCCTGCAGCTCGTTTCTGTGCGGGTGCTGATCAGCTCCTGCAGGCTTCCACGGCTGTGTTTACCTCTTGCTGTTTCCCCTGCTTTGTTGGAAGGAGCCATCATTCCTCCTGCAGCAGACGGGTCTGGCTCCTCATCTGCTTGACCCCTCTCAGCCTTCCTTGGAAAACTTGATCTGCTTAGGCGTGGACAGCTTTATATTTCATCTGGACTGGCACCTGGTTTGGAGGTCTGGAACGCAGTGTTTATGCTTGTCTTGTCTTTTTTTACCGCTCGTAAGGCAAGCCGTTTTACTTCCCAGGAACCAAGTGAAGGTTTTAGTAGGGGAGAGATTTTCTACAAAACCCAACAAGGAAGGAAAACAACTCTGGATATGCTGCAGTTGCTGTCATGAATTTACACAAGATGTTTTTTGTTATCTAGGCAGCAGGAGTGTTTGGGTTAAGCTGCCAGTGTCACTCCGTCACAAATCTCTCTGCCAGCCTGTGAATCAGATGCTCACGATCAAAACTGGTCAATTAAACTTTTGGGTTGCCTGTTTTGGATGGCTTGGCTGAACAGCCTTGTTTTAGCTGGAACTGTTATTTATGAGTTATCACCGGAAGATTCCAGTGTTATGATCGCTGTTATTAACATGAGTTTAAAGGAACAAAGGCTTTGTACTAAAAAGGAAACAGTAAGGAAAAAGCCTTGCACAGTGGTATGTGGGCTGAGTTCCTTACAGCAGTATACATTTCCCTCTTAATTAAAATAGTTAAACTGTGGAACTAGACATTGATGCAATATGTTGTTCCCATTCTGGAAATACATTGAGTAAGAGTTAATAAATAATCTATGAATTCTAATCTTTTAAAGTCATTTCAGAGGGATGAAGTCATCTGCTATGATTGTAAATGCAGTACCTCTGCCTTCACTGCATTCAAATGTAAAGGTGAGTAACTGATTAGAGGTGCTGGGCTGCTAGAGACAGATGTCCCAATTTAAATGACACACCATTTGTTTTTAGAAAATTGAGTCACTAGAATAATATTTCCTCCTATGGTAAGGCTTTAGCCCTGGATTTCCACCTGCTTTCTTCTTACTAAACCTGCAGGGATTGCCTCAGTCAGTGCAGGCTGCCTAGATAGACCAGATTTCCCAACTACACAGCACTAGTTACTGGTGCCAGACCTACAAGAGCATCACACTCTCATTTTGACATCTGAGGCAAATCTTGCTGCAGGAGGGCATTTGAAGCTGCTTTTTATAAGCGTAGGGGTGTTGTTCTCCTTTGCTTTGCCATTAACAAGAGCTGAGCTGACTTGCCTGGAAGACCAAGCTTTCAGTGTCCAATTTCAGTCCAATTTCAGATCCTAAACTGAAAGTACGTGTCAGGCCGTAAATCTCCCCAGGCAGTGGAGTGACTAGTCATTGCTGAATTCGGTTTCCTACCTCCAGACTGCTACCAGGTTCAGGGTGGATCATTTAGAACTGGCTTGCGGGTGACTGTTGTCCAGCAGTTGCAATCAGGACTACAGCATAAACACTCTCATCTCTGATACCCGTGTTTCCATAGCGGGGTTTAATTCTCTTGTCGACAGTCAAATTAGCTGACACAATGCTGTCAGTCAGTGCAGGCAAGGACAAGCCCTGTCAAGCTTCAGATTCACTCAGCTCCCATCAGTTGTTTACTCGTGACAAAATGTCACAGTTTGGATCATGATTCCCCCTCGTCTGTAGCCAGTAGTGAGTTTTAATTGAAATCGCACCATCAAAGCACTGCAGCCAAGTACTGCTATGTTTCTTGGTGGTCACAAGCCCAAAGGGAATGATTTTAATGAGGCAGGGAGCCCAGGAACTCACCGGCTAAAGTCTCACCTAAAGGAAACCTAAAGCACACTTGAAGAAAATCTCAGAGCAAAGATCAAGCTTCGCTCACGCCTACTGGAGCGCAGCAGAAATGTTACTCACTAGACATCCAGCCCCAGCTAAACCTAGTGCTGCAGAAAAGAAAGACAGGCTGCACCACTTTCCTAGGTCATTCAATACCCCAGCGTTTTACGTGAATATCAATGGCAGTGTTGTCCAGTGTATACACTGTATAGAGACAGTAAAAAATGGTATATCAATGATAGCATCTTTAATAGCCATAAAAATAAAGTGAGGAAGACAGAGGGTGATAAATAAAGAACAGCCTGTATTGATCCATCTGCATCTGGTTTGTTAGATTTCTTCTACAGTTCATGGGAACAAAAATCTGTCAGTTCATCCTCCTTTGAATTAAACTGCTTTCCATTAACAGGCAGCAGATGATCTCATGGGTTTTAAAGAAACAGGCAAGACAGATCCACAAAAAAGAATATGATGAAGATTATTAATATAGCAATAAATTTCATCAGCCTTGCCTCTTGAAACTAGGACAACTGCACTCAGCAATAACAATAATAATAGTCTGAAGCTCTGCTGTATCTCTGTAACCTCCCTATGTCACTCGCTGTTACAGT
Organism: Opisthocomus hoazin; assembly: GCF_030867145.1. NCBI lineage: Eukaryota > Metazoa > Chordata > Aves > Opisthocomiformes > Opisthocomidae > Opisthocomus > Opisthocomus hoazin. Next base: position 56,978,674 of record NC_134417.1, read on the forward strand.
AGCTTTAAAAGTGGCGTTTAAGCTCATCTGCTAGGAAAATACCACTTGCAGTGCTTTAAGCGTGCATTAATCCTGGATCCCACATGTGGCAGCTTCACAACGGTCCTGCTGCTTCTGAGGACTGTCATGGTCACCTGGCAGAAGATGAAGAGAAGCTCTGGAGTCCCTCAGCAGTCACCTTGTGAAGAGCCTGGACTGCATCTATGCTGGCCAGCCTGCCCTGGGCACAACTCGCTGTGTATCTCTTCACATCTGGTGAACAATCTATGGAAAATTGATACTCATATAGCAGCCTTGGGGCTGCACCATAGCCAGCAGGATTGGAGAAAGGCCTGCGAGAGGAGCAGATGTGAAAGCTTTATGGTATTTATACAAATGCCAGCAGATTGTGCCAGAGCTACCACTTCCCCCTGGTGACCCTTCACCCTGCGGCAGCAGACTCCTTCACCAGTCTGACCGTCCTCCGACTTGGCTGCCAGGGGCTTCCATGGATGCACAGCGGGTGCTCTTTTTAGGTATTGCTCAGCTGGGGTGTGCTGGCACATCCCATGAGACCAATACCTCTTCCTACATTCAAGGTTGCACAGAGAGAGAGAGAGAGAGAGAATGAAACTACAAATAAAACTACTTTTTGCCTTCTGATTTTTTGCTGTGTCCCCTTTTCCAGACAGAAAGCCTTCCTCTCTTTCTTTCACGGATCAGATGTCTCAAAAATTCAGAGCCCCAAGAACTGGAGTAAATCTTTTGGACTTCTTTGTATGGCTGCATTGCAGAGGAAAAGGCCACAACCAGAGGAAAGGGACCGAGACACTCTGAAGTTCTTGTTGGTGGGACATCCCTCCACCACTGCAGAGGCCAGGTGAGTGACTAAAGCTGAGGCTGAGCTTCCAGCCAACAGTATATTCTGGTTTTGGCAGACTATTATTAATATCAGAGTCCGTTCAAAGGCAAGTACATAAGGGATTTTGGAGTATGTGTGTGCATGTGTTTGGTGGGCTCCATGTGCTTACCTACACGTAAAATATTTTTCCCTTTGAGACCCCAGGTGCTCAAGGCCACATTCCCAGAGCATGTGGGAGGTCTTTTACAGGGCTACTGTTTCCCTCCACAGAGAGGATGCCTGAGCATTGAGCACACCCTGTTTATCTTCCAGCTGTGACACATGCTAACATATTTTGGAGGGGAACAGCAAAATTTGTAATAAAGACATAGCATTAAGCAAACAGCTCAGAAATGCTCCCTGTTTTCGATGAATTCAAACCATTGAACATCCTCATTTCTGCTGGGTCTTGAGCGTGATGTGGTTCTGATGCATCGCATTGTGTTAGGACTTCACACATCATCATTGCCCATTTCGGTTTCTGGCTTTCTGCAAGATGAACAAACCAACTTATTGCCTTATCAGCTTCCCATTTCCCGCCCCTGAGTTGCAAGAAGAATAAAGGTCTGTTATGGACAGCAACATGCAAATAGCTTCTAGAAGCTCGCTGCTGCCACAGTTCACCAGCTCCTTAAATTCCCGTTACTCCACTTTGTTTTCCCAAACAAATGTTATTGAAGCCACCACTGGTTTAAACTCTTTTCCAAAGAGTGCGAGATGAGCAGAGGAGGGAGCAGCAGTCAGAAATACCTGTATGCCACTAAGAGACTTTTATTGACTATTTCTCCCGTGAAGCTGGTGGTGTTGTGTGGAAGGATGACAGCCAGGCTGCAAATCATGCCATTTCATTTGGAAGGCATCGGTTCATATATACGATGCTTATGTGCTGAAACGCAGCACCTTCTAAGCAAGGTCACCTTCTAAGAAAGGTGTGATGGCATCCAAACTGCCTGTTGTCCCAGACCCGTGCTGACTCCTAAAACATGCCGTGGGGCTGACTGAGGGAGAGTTCATTGTCCCAGGTCAGCAACACGCTGACAACCTCATGGGGCAGAGAGCTACCTTCCAGCACCTGGGAATGGGTCGAGCTACTGCTATGGAGAGACACATTACCTGGTACAGCTCCCATGGCTCCATGCCTCCTCAGTTCCCCTGTGTATTTTAGATGGTACGGTACAGTGTATTTTAATATAGCTCCCAGCAAAGCTTGAAGGAGGGAGGCAGAGGAGTGTTGAGCAATACTGTTATAAACAAGCCTTTAACTCGGTATTGTTGTTTAGCAGATTTGAATTCTTGATCCTGCTTATTTACACATAAGCAGACACACACACACACACGTACATACACACACTTAAATAACCTCTGTGGTTTAAAGCTCTGCTACTCCCTTTGTCCTTGTATCCTTTCCTCTAATGTTTATGACCCATTCTCAAAGGCATGCGCTGGTATCTGATGATCTGTGTCTTTTCAAGTCTGCATGCAGACATGCAATCTCACTGCCTGGGTAATGCTTCCAACGGACAGCCTTCTTCCAACAGACTCACTTTCCTCCTCTTTCCTTTGCCCCCTTCCCATGGTTTATAAAAATGAATGATGAAGCCCATTACTTATCTATCAGATAATAGATCTCCTTTGACACAGATTCCTTATAGAACTCTTTCTTGGCAAAATTTGTTCTGGACATTGAGGAGGCATTGGACTAAAACATTGCATTTGAGGGGGGGTAATTTAGCATTTAAATTATTTTTCTCTATTAACTTCTTTTATGGAAAATTGGTCCCCTACATACAGCAGAATTTAGCTGATCCATACTTTTGTGATAAAGGAAAAAGGCAGTGTCACAGCAAAAAAAAATCTCCCCATAATCCTGACAGCATCATGGCTTATAGACTTGACTAAGACACATACAGCAAAATCCTGACACCCAAACCAGGAAAAGATGGTGCTGTGAAAAGGGATTTAGTTGTTTTCTGTTAGTTCTAAAGCATTGCCAGTGATGAGAAGAGAGAAGCACCTGTGCTCGATAGATATGGCCACTTTTCAAAGCACTGTGCCCTACTACACCAAGTACAGAACGGTTCAAATCCTGAAAAAATGCAAATCAACTGCCAGAGGCTCGATTCACTTCTGTATTCCGGGCCATGCTTCTGCCCTGCCCCAGCAGTGCCTGGGATTTGTTTGCACATTGTATTTTCCAGTTGCCTCAAACCCTTGCAAGTGCATCCGAACCCAGAGAAACTCAGATTTGCTGGTCGGTTCACGATGCATTTATGATGAATGGAGAGATGCTCCCAGATAAAATTCCAGGACTCCAAACCCACACCCACATTTCTAATACAAGGAATTTCCAAACCGTGCAAGCCACAACATCTGGAGTTACAGAAGTTGTTGCAGGGCCCAGTTATCAGACAAGATAACTCCCATCTGCTTTGTTCATCACATCAGAACACAGATCAGAACAGCTCTGAGGGAACAACGGGAGCTGTACTCCAGCGTTGTCCCCTCCCACCCTTCCCTGACACCTCCAAAACACTCCTACTGCCCTTGGTGCATCAACGTCTGTGTGGGGAGAGGCTGTCTGGGTGATGGGTGACGTGTGCCTGCAGCTCTGCTGGGTGCCTGGTGCTTCCAGAGCCTTGCAGGGGCATTTATTTTACATTCCTTTTTCCTACAGACTGATGTGCCTTCTCCCCAGGGGCTGCGAGGAGTAGCAAGGAAGAGAATGGCAGCGGCTGTTTAGTATACATCCTTGCGGGGGATGTATAGGTTACTACAGTTTTCAATTTGGCATAGCTCCCAGAAACAGCTCTTGCAGAAATATATATTCCTGAAATGACCTAAAAATAACCCAGTGGCAACCCAAAGTGTGTATAAAGTTGGAAGATAAAGATACAGAAGGCATAAAATGTGCTGCTCTGCCTGCATCTGTGTCCCAGGGAGCACCTTTACGGTGGTGTTATTCCAGCCCCTGTATTTATGTTGTGCCTCACCCCCCCACCACAACTCTCTGCTCCTGCTTCGAAGGACTTGGCTTGAAAGCAGCAGGAAGATTGCTGCTGCCTGGGCTGGATCAAGAGGCACCCGTGCCTTTGGAGAACATTTTACTTGTGCGTATGAAACGAGCTCCTCATGAGATACAAGGTCTCCTGGGAGCAAGGAGGTTGAACTGAGGGGGTAGCATGGTTGGTCCCAACCTGGCAGGACCTCTTCCAACACCTCAAGCAGAGGGTGAATATGTTGGCAGCACAGCATGGAGCAGGAGCCAGGGCTCCACGCTCCCCACCCAAGGACCACTGCTCCTTACAAGTGTTCTAAAACATTCAAAGCAAAAAAACCCACCAGTTCCTCTCATATACCATTAGTTTTAATATTACCTGCTATATGGAAATAGAGTTAAATTATCTTCAGCAGGTTTATCTCCATTTTTAACAGCAGTGTTTGAGAGTCAGCAAAGTCCTTCACAAATCCCATATCCAAAAGGAATATATGAATATATTGAGAAATTAGCATGAAATAGACAATATGGCAAACTTATTTCACATCTCCAGACAAAGACAAATGAAAATCAAGAATCTCTGCAGCATTCTGAAAAAAACCCATCTTATTGAATAAATTACACTTGAAAAGGCAGCGGTGTTTTTTTAATAGTCGAAGATTGATTCTCAGGACCAGAAGCCTGAACCAGCAAACAAAGTACGTGCTTCTGTCTACCCCATCCTGAGAGCTCTTCGCAGCAGAGTTCAGTAAATAATTTGCAGTAGATAATTTACCTGCACAAAATCTTTCTTTTTTTCCCTTACCGAATGTCAGTGCTGAGATTGTGGCTTCCTCTAATTTATTTGTAATTCAAATTTACTTGTCCAATTTATTATCTTTCTTCTCTCCTAACAGGTCAGATAGACTGTGAAGGGTCTGCTACAAGTATTTCAACCTGCCTGTTCAAAAGAAGGCTGAGTTCATCATGAGTGCTACCACACTGGGTCATTTTTTTCCTCCGTCTGCAAGAATGCAAATTTTGTGATCAGGGGAAGAGTTTTCGACTGATAATATAAATTTTATCCTGCTGGAGGGGTTTTTGCCAAAGCTTCAGCCCTGGAAAAGTGGTTGTACCGCAATCTCTGCTGCCTATGTGCAGAGCTGAAATTAAATCTTCTTTTTATTACATTCACTTCAAATAAAGACACCTGCATCCCCAGGCTGGGTTTCTAATGGCACAGTCAAAACCTCATTCACTTGCCTGTGTGCCCGGGCTCTGGAAAAATTTCCTGAGGAGTTGGGACCCTTGCTGTGTTAAGCATTGTCCATTTTAAATGTCCTAATTGCAGAGCACAGAATGAAGAGAAATGGTCACAGCAGTGGTGGATGAAGAATTGTTGTCCCTCATTAGGCAAGTTTAAGCTCGAGGATCTGGTAGAGCTTTGTCATCTCAGCCCGGCACTTCTGCTGTGATGCAGTATTCAAGCGTGCAACCTTGAAATGGGCTTTCCATGGGCGTTCACGCCAGCCAGGCTCTGTTGCCCTAATGTGTGAAGAAAGCAAACAGAAAAGAGCTGGGAAGCCTGGGCAAAGGGAATCCATTTTCAAACCACCAGCAACACTAGCCCACTTAATGTAATCCCTTTCTCTGCCCCTGGATGTGAGAGATGATTAAAAATACCAGTGCTGTTTACCCTTCTTCCTTCAACTTACATAGTCAGATATAATCAGTGCATATGTTCACGCAAATTTGAGCAGAGGATGTGTTTTTAAAGCAGGACTTCACGGTTAGAGTGGGCTTTAACTAGAGAGCTATGAAAACTTTTCGAGAAATGACCTCAGATTGTATTTCTGTAATTGATTTACTGTAAAGCCCTATAAAAACCAGGCAAAAACTTGGAAGCCTTGGTTATTTTTTTCATTCATCTTGTTTGCTAGTGTGGGTGTAGGAGCGGTGAGGTGTATGTGTACAGTTTGCTTTTGTGTTTGAAATCCTTGTGGTTTTGCAGCCATTTTCCCATGCCTGGGGGCTCTGCTCCATGGGTCGTTGAATACCCTTCTGGAGGGTCAAACACATCCACATGTGGATAGGTAGAGGCAAAAGCTGGATAAGGCCAAAGAATCAGCTCCATTTTTTCTGAAATCCCAAATGAAGGGCTGATTTCTGTCAGATTGACAATGGTGCTGGGCAGTTGCCTCTGAAACCCACAGGAATATTTTCCTCTCCTTTTGCTCTTCATTTTCACAGGCCTTTGTACTTCTCAGCCTTGATCTTAGGTGAGATGAAAGCACCAAATTCATGAAAGAGGGCCATGCTTCTGCAGGGCAGAGCAGAGTCCCCACAGAAGCTCAGTCTCATGACACCCCAAACCTGCCTGGTGCAATGGTATCACCGGGTGAGCATCCCCAACCACCACAGTCCTGCCAGCCTCTGGGGCAGCACAGCCTGAATTGCACCACATCAAGGGCAAGGACATGATATATTCACGTGCCCACACACCACACCCAGCAGTACACAGGGTCCCAGCTGTACTCCCTGAGACCTCAGCAGTGAGACTCCTCCATGAGCTGTTTCTACCCGACATAAAGTGGGGCTGGCTGCCGAGGGGATCTTAATGAGCATCTTGCCTGCCTTAGTAGCGCTGGCTGGAGACCTCAGCTTGGAGGGAGAGCTGCAGTATCAGGCTGAATTACCCTGAATTATTATTTGTGTGTCTAAAAAGACATAGCTTCTATTTAGAAAAGCTCATGAACCAATAGTGCATCCAGCATATAAAAGGCAGAGGGGGAAAAAAACCCCCACAACAGCATGAACCTATATTTTAAAATAAATTTCATTTATCCTAGTTGACCCTTTTCTGAACCACTAATAGAACAAACCTTCATGGTAAAAGCTGAGAAGGGATGGGAAGAAACCAAGACCCCGTGGATAATTCAGGAGTGATGTACTGTGCATGAGAAACAGTACTGAAAAATGCATGAGAGCTGTTTTGTTAAAAAAATGGACTGTGGAAATGCTGGCTTCCTTGGAAGAATCAAGAGCAATAAATAGAAAGAAGCAAGACCGCAAAGAGCCTTAAACTGAGATCAGAAAGCTCTCAAAAACCTGACTGGGTTGGAAAAGAGGAGGCACTGGATGTTTTCAGAGAGGAGCAGATGAGCTAAGGGGACATGCTTGAAGAGGACCCCACGTTTTGCACATGGCTGAGGTCAGAGCGTATCAACAGGCTGTAGCCACCAACACAAGTGAGGATTTTTGCCCTAGGGAGAAAGAAAAGAAGTCAGGTCTAGGAAAGCCGTAGCAGGAAGGCATGCCACAGCCGGCTCCTCTTCCTTGTGCTGCCCAGCCCTGAGTGCTGCAAATGGGAATGGAGACTGGAAGTCATCGTGGCAGTGGGGAATGAAGATGTACCGTTGAAGCACAGCCTGCACGAGATGCGTGTGACATCGGTTTTGTGTGAATGTCATACTCGGACTGGTGTCCAGGAGCGGAAGATTATTATAACAATGCATGGCAGTGGATTGAATTTCCTCAATGGCGAAGGCAAGTGGGAGAGACCAGGGATGAGTGTGCTAGGTGTCAGCTGGAGTGAGCAGCGGTTCTCCCTGGTATACGAAACGCCAGCCTTCACCCCGCTCCTTGGTTTATTTTTTAACCACAAAAAATACATCTTTCACGACACACAAGGTGACCAAAAATATTCAGGGTCTACACCTGAAATCCAAAGAACACAGGGATTCAGCCAGGGGAAAAAAAAAATTAAATTCATTTGCAGCTATGGCTATAAAGCAAGATTGAGGATGTCATTAGGCATTGGGCACTGCCCGTCTGGTGAAGTGTTTCCTCAGCCTGTAGGTAGGCTCCGAGGAACGCGAACTGGGTAATTGCCTTTCCTGGGGCATCAAACACGGAGATGGGGCGGGGGGCAGAGATCTTAATGAAAATGTAGTGCCGCACTGCCTGCCCGATCATTGAGCAGGTGTGTGTGTTGCGTATGTGAGTGTGTCTCTGTGCACACCTTTCATTAGCCCAGAAATCAAAAGACTGCTGCAGAGTCACTCTCTCTCTTCGTTTTCAAAGGACCGCTCAGCTGTGTGTTTTAGTGGCAGATTTATAACGGAGCTGGGAAACAGCGCGTTTGTCCTCGGCACTGATGCCATTTCCCAGGCTTGGGAGGCAAACCATCCCCAAGCAGGAGGGAGCCAGGAGCCCGGGGGAGCCCCTGGCGCGTCTCTCTGCCCTCCTCCTAGCACTCACCAGCACAAGAAACGCTATTAGGGTCCGAGTCAGCCCAGCTGATGCCCTGCTGTCAGACCCTGATGGAAATCCTCGAGGCAGGGGGCGAGGGTATCATCTGGATAGAAACTGTGCATTAAAAGCACCCCAGCTCATGCAGGCTCCCGAGTCGCACCGATAGCTCCAGGACCAAGCCAGGGAGACGCGAGGCCTTTACACCAAAATAAGTGTAGCACCCTTTTGTGGTGCCCACTCGGCAGATCAAGATGCTCATTCAGATCCATGAGACTGGGCGTTTTCTTGTGGTGAGGGCCAGAGTGCCTGGCTTGGGAAAACAGGATGAAATACAGGTAGAATTTCAGAGTCCTGTCCAAATGCGGTCATCTCCACCCATCAATTTCTCTTCCCAAAGGATCCTCTATGTGCTGACGGTCGCGATGGTGTTACCACATTTCTAAAGCATTTTTGCTATAATCAGACCCGGTCAGTGCATGATGAAGCCAAAGCACAAGCTGACAAGCCCAGGCCTGACCCTTACGTGTTGGTCATATCTTCCTTCCCCACAGACACATGACAAGGAAGAAGAAAAAGTCTCTATTAAGCCCCTGAAACTGGCTAAAATTAGAAATGACTGAAAAGAGGAATTTTTTTTTTTTTAAATAATACCGTTAATTTTTAATTTCACTGAAATTCAGGAGGAGAACCAATTTCTTCCGCCTGTATTTCTTTCAATTCTGGAAAGGAAATTCCACACAAAATTGTTTTGTTTTCTTCAAAGCTGTTGGTAACTTATGTATTAATGACTTACGTGTTTCACGTTACAATGTCAGAAGAAAAGGTTGAGTCTTTAAAATATTAATTTTTTTTTGCATAAAAATGAATGAATTCTTTGTTCCTTTCATTTTGACATGCTCTGTGGAGAATGTATGCTCAGCAAGTCTAGAAACTTCCAGGACAACCTGTCACAGCCTCTAGGAATAGACTGAATAAGTGTTAACCAAAGCATGAAATATGAAACACAACAGCACAAGACAGAATGAAGTGGAACTCTGCTCTGATTTCAAATCATGCATAAACAGATTTCCTTGCAATCAGCACAGTGCCTGATTTTTTTTTTCCATTTCCCTTGTGTTTCGCTTGTGTTATCTTTTTCAGCGGGGAAAAAAAGTGGCATCTCAGAATACTCCACCTGCTCCAAATGAAATTCTTTCTGTTATTGTAAGCCAGACCCCATCAAAAATAAACAGAGAAAAGGGTTTATAAAATTGGTACCCATTTGATGAGTACTTTCCACTGCTCTTTCTACCAAAACCATATTCCAGTCAGGAGGCACTAATAACCCTCCATGGCCAGGTTTAAAGATGAAGGAACTAAAAGTCATTGATTGAGTTCAGGACCAGTTTCCGGTAAATCGTACCCATCCCATAAAGAAACCCCCCATAAAATATAAAATCTTATAGTGCATTTTTTAGAAGGAGATATCCCTTAGTAGCAGCATTGATGCCTTTCATGGACATTTGAAAATTGTACATCTTGTCCAAATTTCTTAAAACAAGGATATTTTTGAGCAATAAAAGAGCTTTGGTAAATGGCCAGTAAGTGAGGTTCTTGCAGCTGCTCCTTTAGAGGTTTCAGTAAATCTCACACCTCAGAATATATTTCTGCCCCTGTTAGATCCTGCCTGCCAAGAGTTGTTGTGTTGCACTGGTGTCTCGCTGGAGAAATGTTGTCAGAAAGCATACGACGCTGTTTTTGTAGCTGGTGCAGTTACTTCTGTAGCCCTTGCGTTGCTTTCAGGTTTTAAGCCAGCCTTACTCAAGAGAGCAGTGCAGCTGCCTTCCTTCCAGTCTCCCGAAACAGCTGATGTTGCCGACGGCCGGGACTGGAGACAGGCCTGAGTGGACCCTTGGATGGGCCCAAGGCAGCAATTCACAGTTTCCTTTATTTTTAGAGTGCACATTAATACCACCCCAGTGCGGCTACCCAGTGCTTTTCACCCTGCTTTACGGGGCTCTGCAGCCCTTTGCTGGTGAACCAGCTGTCAGCGCACGCAGGGTATGGCTGAGATTTGGAAATTCAGTTCATGCTTTTGTGAATTCAAACAGCTTCCAATGCTATGGAAAGCAGCGACACCTTCCACCCTCCTTCCTGCCTACCCCATAAAAACACGCCAAAAATCCCATCGCTTTTGATGATAGACCTCACTGCAACATAGCCGCGTCTGAAAGAAAATATCACAGATGCACACTCTGCCTTGCAGCTTCAGCTGGGAGAAATGAGAGTTGCGAGCTCTGGAAATAAATCTGCTTCTCGCTCAGCACCAGATAACTGACAAGTGTTCGTCCATCTGCCATAAGCACTCAAACTGTGAGTTCGCTGATGTGATGTTACGGCAGCGTAATTGACTGAGGCTTTTTGGACCGTGCTGCATGCCTGCGTGCTGGCTCTCCCACAGCAGTGTTTGGGGGGCGAGGGCCGAGGGGCAGAGGCACTCCTGGCGACCCGGCTGGTGGAGCTGGGTGGCAGTGGTGTGAGCGGATGGCTGGAGTGGGGGCAATGCTTTAGTGCCTGCTGCCAGCAGCAATGACGGAGGAAGATCTCCGCAGCTGTCCCTCAAATCCCTGTGCCACATAGTCAAAACCCTTTCTGCTTCACAGCTCGTCTGTAGTCACTTGTATCAGTTACCAGCCCTGGCACTGAACTTCTGCCTTAGCATCTGGGTATCAATCCCTTTTGTCATCACTCTTTCTGCTGGTGTCCTTAAATGGACACGAGACGCGGGTGATGGTAATGCATTCCCTGCAGCATCTGCAGCAGCCGGGTGGTGTGACCCACATGCTGGCAGGGCCCACGGCCGTGGTGGCAAATGTCCCCTCCCTTGGCTCGGCTGGTCATGATACCCACAGGCAACGTTGCCTCGTTTCCTGAGCCTTTCCGAAAACTTCGCTGCTGGCGGAGGGGCCGAGCAGGCAGAACGCTTTTGTGCCCCGTGCTGGCATCGCTCAGCATCACCACCACGGCTTTTACCAGACTGGAGCAGCCCGGACAAAGCCCAGCTGAGGGTCCCAGGGCCAGCTTGCTGGCTCAGGGATAAAGTGGCTGACCTGTAGGAGGAGATGAAAACAATGCCGCACCTACCGCAAACACAGACAAAAAGAAAGTGTAGGGTAGATGACACAGAAGTTGTAGCTCATTAAAGGAAAACATGCTGTGATATTTTTATGTTGTTGTTACTCATAGAAGAGCCAGTTAAAACAGCTTATTATGGTAATTACAGCAATGTAAAGAGAGACCTAGCAAACCTTACAGCGCTTTAGTACACCATCATCATGGCTTAAGTGAAACATATTTAGGACTCAAACAAGGCATCTCCCACGTGCCTGGACAGGGGATAAAAGGAGCAGAAGATCCCTGCATGAGCTGCTCAGGTGGCTGCAATGTCCCTAGCTTGACAGAAAAGCTGTCAGCTGCTCATTGTGAGGTGGAGGATCAGCCAGAGGAGGTTGGAGAGTGGGGCTGGCACTGCGCTGTGGCTATGGGGCGGACAGGGTGGCAGGTGAGAAGGGGCAGAGATGAGCTGTGAGCGACATGGGGCCCAGGCGGGTTATCTTGCAGTAGGCAGGCGGTTTAAAGATTTCTCCATCATCACCTCCATCATTCTGTCTGGTGCAGGGATCATGAATCAAGAAAGAGTCCATGAAGTCCCATATTACGCCACGTGACCTGGCACCTCCAATAAATCCCCCACTTACACCTCCAGCTTCCAGCAACCAGGAGGAACTGGACCATAGAATTTAATGGCCCTGGTGGGATTTGTCCTCCCTTAATTTATCCAATCCCTTTCTGATGTAGAATTTATGTTTTCACCCCTGGAGGTTGTCATCTCAGACTGTGTACTCCTCTGCACCCAGATTTATACCAGCTTCCAATTAAAAATTCTCCTTTAAACTTTTACACTATAAGTGCCAGATGCTTGGTCCTATCATGATTTTGGTAGAGCTCACCTTTCCTAGGTAGGGTCCCCCAAGAATTTCCCAGATTCTTAAAAAAAATCCAAACTCCTCTCCCCTATACGTCTCTCAGCTCCTCACAGGTATCTGCATTTCTGCACAGCCCTGTGCAGGGAGCATCTCTCAGAACATCAGCGTGAAGTCTGCAGCCATTTTATTTACTGGCACCCACCAATCTTCTCTAACGCTATCATATCGGCTATCTAGATGCTTCACGAGGTCTGCCACCTTCACCACCATCATGTGTATGGTGGTGAAGCCCTCCACAAGGTCATGGGGATTTTGTTGGTGAAGCTCAGTGCAGTACTCTCAAACCCACCCCTCAGCTGGATTTTTACCTGAATATTGCTTCACTAACAGCTGCTTTGCTTTTCTTTGGATTATTTCTTCATTCACAGTTTTCTGAGGAGCCAGGGCTGAAGAAGCCTGCGGCCATCTCCTCTCCCACAGCTAAACCAGTGCTGCAGCCAAATTCTCCTCACTTGGATTGGCTCCCGCAGTCCTTGGGGCACCCAGTTCAGCGTAAACTGTAAATGAGTTGCTGCATATCATGTTTTCTCATGAAGGAATAACATGCAGATTTGGATTCACACAACCTGATTCCAGTCTCCTAAAAGGAAGCACAGCATCAAACAAAGCATTACTCAGGTTGGGTTGTCAGCTTACAGCAATTTAAGGTATGAGAGAAGCCAGGCCAGCCAACAGCATCCATTTCAGCCCTTAGCAAATATGCAAATAGTGCTTGCTATGCTGAGTGAAGTGTCCTTTCTAACCCCAGAGATGTTGCCTGGAGCTCTCCTCCAGTTGCACTGGCTGTAACGGTGACACTGAGGAAGCTTGGAAAAGGACAGGAACCCATTTTCCTTTTTTAATTCAATTTAGGGAATTTAGAAAGGGCACCTGGTGACATTTTTAGGAGTGTTGACACGGGTGGCAATGATTTTGTAAACAAATGTATGAAAGAGCATGATGATCTGTGTTCCCATGTTCAACAAGGGCACCAACCAGCTGCACAGCACCGCTCTCATCAGGCCCTCGCTCTTTTTAAAAATAGGGGACTGTGTAGTGTCAAAATGTAAAACAAATGGCTAAACCACACTTTAACTTACTTAAGACTCTCTGCTGAGCACATGCTTATTCCTGTTTAGCAGAATCTACTGCACACCAGCCTGAAAAGCCACTGTGAAGATGCTCCAGCCCAGCCCAGCCCCTCCTTGGCCTCTGGTGGCTCCCCTACCCACGGTAACATGTTCGGGTAACGTCACTGTGTAGAAAACATGGACATTTGTGAGATCTGGTGCAAAAGTGATAAGTATAGCATTCCCTCCAGGTGACCGAAATGACCGCTCCTGGGAGAGTATGCAGACAGCCCTTGCAGCAGCCGGGCCCCTGCGGGAATGCCAGCCCCCGGCAGCCAGCGCCCAGCGCGGACATGATTGACATCCGTGCTGCGCGTGCCTGCGCTTTGGGGTAGAGGAGCTGACACTCGATCTGCGGTATCGTGGGTATGTGGCGATCAGCTGAGCGTCTTTATTGCGAACGAGCCTGACTGACACCAGTGGAACGGAGAGCCCAAGCGGCTTAGGTTTCTTCTTCTGCAGCCACCAGCAGATGCAACGAATGACCCTCCACAGCCGAGGCTGGTTCTGAAAACTCTCTTTTACAGAGGCAATTAAACCCCTCATGGGCAGCCTTGACACTAAAATGTATTTAAATTTAAAAGCAATGTTTAGTAATAAAGTTGGGGTGCTTTTTTTACCAGTTTATTTGGATGCCAGAGTTGAGAAGAAACCTCAGGGCTGGCTGATTCATGCCTGTTTCATTTTTCCATTCAATCCATTTTCTCTGAAAAGGAGACATAAGCAGTGAAGCCAATATAGTTTTATTGGATCCAATGCACTGCTGCTAAAACAAATATATGTACACTCAGGCCACTACACTTTTATTAAAACAAATAGAATTTAATTCAAACCAGCATTCAATAGCTACAGTTTGTTTTTTGGTGTTTTGTTTTTTTTTTACAGAGATGAAATTAAATCCCACCAATACTTCTGCTCAATATGTTTTCACGATCAGATTTATTTCACCTAGACAATATATATTTATCATAGGTAACATATTTTTATTAAAAGGAAATTTACAGAAACCAGGTTTCTTTTGAGTGTGCAGACAGAAACCCTAACCTATTGTAAGATTAGTCCAGGAGAACAAGTGGAAGAGTCTTGATAATTATTTTTCATGCTGGTAAAAGACACTTCTGCTCAGGATTTTTTTTTAACTACTACACTTGGCATGACAGACATCTTCACAGAAAAGAGGCTTTCAGAAGTCAATATCTTTCTAGAAAAAAACATACTTTGTACAGACCAGCAGTGGAAAAAAATGCAGTACTTTATACAAACAAATTCAGTCATCAAAGGATTACAAGAAATTCAAACAAGAGCAAGGGAATGAGGATTTGTACCTGAATCAAGGTGAAGCTGCAGGAGACAGAAGAACCTGCCTGTGGGTACCAGAAATCTGAAAAAGAAACAGAAAAAAACCTCAATACAGAAATGAAACTGAGGCGTCATTTACAATAGGGATATTCACTTAATTACATTTTCACACCTGTGTTTGTAGATGAGACTTTTACAGATGCCAAGGGGAACTACATTCCTTTTATTCACTAAGTGCTTCTGCAAATCAAGCCTAGGTCTCTATGTGTGTCTAATAAGAAACATAGTTTTACAAAAAACTCATTTTCTTTTCAGTTCTTTATTCATTGGGATCCACCCTTTGATCTGGAGAGGTTATTTTCTTCCCTAGTCTCCTTTCTCTCTTTTGGCTTCAGTTTCTCAGACTATGCTGAACTTTAGGAAAAGTGTGTGCAAAACTATTCACCGTTTTTCTTGACGACATTCTGCAAAAGTGGGAGTGGTCCTGCTGGGCAAGCCAAGCTGTTTTCTGTACCAGGAAAAACACTTTGGGGAAGTTGCTGAGGCGTGGTGGTGAGTCGCTGTGGAGCACATACTTCAGTCCAAGTTAGGAGAACACGTGCACTTAACTCCCATGAGTTCATTTGAATTTCTTTCCTCTGTTGTTAGTAAAGGTTGGGAAGAAAAAAGAAAAGTATTTCATAACCTTGTATGAAAATCAGCTGTAGCGGATAGTAATGGCCTCCTCTGAGCTCACAGAGGTAACAGAAGCGAGGATGCCAGCACTGTGACCATCAGAATGGCGCCTTGGCTGCATTCAGACCTGCCACAGTTGGAAACAGGCACATCCACCACCACTGAAGCATAATTTTCATTGCTGCTTGAGCCCCCCCAAGGCTGACAGAAGATGTTGGGTTTACGAATGTCTTGGTGGGGTGGGTGTCAGAAGAGAGTGCATATAAATACATGGTGACACAAGGAGGTTTAGTGAGGGGGGCGTCCCCTGTTTTTTCCCGTGTCCTAAAAGGCACTGTGTCGTGTTGACCTTCGCTCCTGAATCAAGGGCTCACTCTGGAGCGTCAGTCAGGAAAGCATCATTAAATAGCAGTGGTGGGGGAGCACTATCCCCTCCATATGGGCTGAACAGCTGCCTTTGCAGACTTCCCAGCTGGGGGAGCAAAGGATTAAGTTCAAGACCCAAATCCAGACATCCTCCCCCACATTGCGCTGAGTGGCAGCGCGGTGCAGGTGACAAAATGCTTCCACTATTTCCAATTCGTTTTGTCAGAGACCGGCTACCGCTCCTTTGCCTCGTGCCCAGTGACGACATTTCCAGTCGACAGCTCAGCAGCTGCGTCTGCCCGTCAGGCTTCTCCTCCCTGCCAGACGGGTGCAGAGAGAGGAAAAAATCCTGACCCTACGCTGAACAACTTTAATTAATACTGACATTTATCAAGCTGCAGAGGAAGCTACTGCTGCTCGTTGCTTAGGTTTACCTGAAAATAGTAGAAATAAATGGAACTGTCATAAAGTTGTAGAGCATCCCGTCTTCATTACAGCCAACGCCTGGGATGAGAAATGAATTGTGAGCAGCAAGAGATACAGGAGCTCATGGAGAGGCTGATGGACTGTCCAAGCGCTGAGGCTTTCTCTGAAAGGCAGGCTGTTTCCTAAATCACACTGCCTTCCTCACTCGTAGACACACAGGTCTGCTTGGGATGCCTGGAGATAAGCTGTGCATAGTGACCCAGTAAATGGCATCCAGGTGCTCGCGGTGTCAAACACCACGGCAGAGGTGGCAGACCCTGTCCCTCATGTAATTTGGGCACGTCATGCTCCAAATATTCTCCAGTGCTTTCAAAGTCCACGTCCGAGTCCTCCCAAGAGCTGCTCATTGCCTGCCTCACGCCTGCCAAAGGACTACAGGTCCGTGACCCAGAGGCATATACACCTTCAACGGGTCTGGTACAGGCTCACCATGATAGAAAGGCCAAATAACTTTACTATGTTGCTGCAAAATGCAAATGTTACATGCTTTTTCATGCAAAGCCCGTATAAGGTCTCCGCATCCTTACAAGCCACCTTACCCATTTGCTGACCATTCACAGGCCTTTTAAATGCTGTAGAAGCTGAAATATTATCATGACTTTCTACCAGGGCAGCCTTTGGATGTTTCTGCCTGCTTGTTGACAGCTCTTCCTTGAAGTCCTCTGTAGCATTTATTTCTTAGCAAAAATGTAAACCATGGAAGAGAATAATTTCTTATATCCTGACTCCTGAAGACAGAATAAAATTGCTTTCTCCTCACAGAAGTGTTCCTGCACCCCAGATGTCCTTTAGCTTAAAAGCAACAACAAAGAAATAAAGCAATAAATAGGAAGTCTCTGTGATGGGACAGTAGTGTATGTGATTTTCTTTGTAATAGCCAATATCTGACCTCATATGCAGTGCTAGCCAGTCCACTATATGCTTAAAATACAAACTATCAAAAGAAAATATTATCCCCAAACAACCCCCAAACCAGTATCCTGTAAACCAGTTAAAAATAGATATTTAAAGCAAGGAATTTGTAGGGCAGAAGAAGCTGATCTGTAATCCCTCTGGGAAGGGTAAGTCCTCCTGTGGCCCCAGAAAAGTCCAACACAGGCCTCTTGGGGCAGATATCACTGGTGTTAGTTTGTACCGACCAAGTACTCTTCAGAATGTTGTTTTTGCCATTAAAGCCTCAAAAGAGCTCTATGTTCCAGCGAGCAATCCATGTAATCACTCACCAGTGCTTTCCCAAGCTCTGAAATAGGAACAAAAGCAAAGGAAAACCCAAATCCCCCAAACACATATTCACTTTTCTACCCCACAGATATACTACAAGAGTGGACTCATGAATTTCTGTAAAGTGCATGGCAATTACAGAATCAGAGCCTGATGACAAACAGCTACAGACCCTCAAAGCGATAGTCACCCCACACCCCACACTCCTACATCCAGAGTCATGTACAGCGTAGGAATCCGGATTCAGTTGCAGTGCTTGACATGCCAGGATATCTTCTATAACCCTTATTTTTAATACAATTGTTTAATACAGTGCAATAAAGCAGTCACCCTATAGTGACTTTCAAATGGGCCCTCCGATCCTGAAAAAGCACTGTGAATGATAAATTATTCTTCACAATATTGCTAAAGTAAAATCCCCCTCTTTTTTCTCCTTTAGCTCTAGCCAGCAGCAACTGTTGGCTGCTGATAGCTACAGACAGCACATTTCCCTTTCAGGAAACAAATATTGTTTTATTTCGTAGAAAAATATAACCCCTGTAATGTCAGCTATAAAATACAGTAACTGGTCTTCAGCAATACATTGAATTATATGCACCTAACTGTATTGGAGACTATAAATTCATCAGATGGTGCAGGCCAGGGGGCTTATGGAGTGGTAGGGATTTGTCTCTTGTCCCCCTCCAGGGAGAACTGCCACCCTAGCGCTGAGATATTGCTTCAGCGGTGGCTCTCCAGGGGCAGAAAAGGCAGAACTTGCTGAGTCTGTTTGCGATGTGCTTATCTATTATTGACATTCATATCCCGTAATAACTCAGGGAATAAAAACAGAAAATGTGCCCACTCAAAACATCTTTGGATCCTGAAATGACAAATTTCCACTGCAGGAAAGAGACTGATTGGGTTCCTGCCAGTCCGGTCCCTGTGGGCAAATACCTTGCCATCTTCTGTGGTGAGTTTTTAGAAATGCACACAATTGAGGGGATGTGTCAGAAAACATAAAAGAAAATAATAAGCAGTGTTAATGTCACTGACACGGCATTAAAGCCCACTAGCAGCTGTTCAGCAGAGTTAGATCATACGTGGTGATAAAGATGATCTTTTTTACGTTTCCTACTATTTACTGTTTATTTTCCTCTGTTTTTTGGAGGCTGCTTCTATTACCTTTCTCCCCTGACATTCTCCTCTGACCTTTTCTTCCAGCTTCTCTACGTACTGTAAGATGCCCTTAACAGCTTTTGAGCAGTGTTTCATATCTAGCTAGCTTCATGTTGATAAAACAACCTTAGAGTTAAATCTCTTTTTAAGTGTGTTTTAACAGAGAAAATAAAAATCAGCATGGACTGTACAAAATATGTTTTTCAGGCTAAAGATGCAGATTAAGTTGTTGGGTCTTTTTTCTGTACTGGTAAAGATCTTTTCCAGTGTTCTGCTATTTCCACTATGATTTGCATTGTAATTCGTAATCCATGTGAATTCTGAAATACTAATTGCTAGTTAAAACATAATACAGTTGCTTTCAAATCAGAAGTATCCTTGGCTGTACTAATGAATAGCTTTGCTTGATATAACTAACTTTCTACAGTACTTTTTGCAGTGTGTACTGCTACTTTACCTTCCTGTACTTCTCTCCTCAGGTGAGTTTCATTTTGAATAGTTTTGTCAAGAACAACAAAAATTACCTGATACGAAACCTCAATAAAAAGATGAAACCTTCTCTTCTGAAGTTGCCTTTTTGGGAGAGTTCTGGTTTACCTGCCAAAATATGAATCACATTAGCACACAACTTGTGTAACAAGGAGTTCTTTGGTCACTAATTTCTGTCAAGTGTCCTTGACTAATTCAGAGTTTTTAGGCCAATGTTGAGAATAAGGTCTTCTTGCTTTTAATAAGCCATTTTTAATATAAACCTATGCATCATGTTTATTGTTTTTATTCATAGAACTTTCATTAGAGATTTGTGCCCGACATCTGTGCATTACTCATTACATGACAATAGATACATTATACTTGTTATAAATCATGTGAATCTGGGGGCAAATTTGACCTTATGTAGTCTACAGTGTTAGTTCATGAAATGATAACACTGAGTTTATAGCCGCTGCATCTGTATGGGGGACTGGAGGTGTAAGCTAACGCAGGGAGAACAGCACAGTCTACCCCTAATTTTCAGTCTAGCCTTCTCCATCTTAATGCAAACAATCAATCATTATAGAAGGAAGCACAATACCAATCCTTTCCCCACGGAGGTCAAGTAGTGACTTTGAAGTGAGAGAACTGGATTCACTGATAGAAATGATAGACAATTAGTGGGTGCTGTGTTTAATTGGAATGAATGAACTTGATTATTTGGTTTCCAATAAAGCAAAACAAATGGTACATAAATCCATTAATAATGAAGAATCTTTGGTTGTTTCTTTGTTGTTATTTTTGATGCTGAAAAGTGGGTCACTTGGTATGTGCATAAACAAAGAAGATAAATGGCTGGAAGAGGAATGAATTTTCCATAACCTGATTAAAGGATACGTCTGGCTCCTCAGAGAATGTTATAGTGCTTAATGATTTTGTTGTTGCTGTTCTTAATGTGTCTAATGTTTGCTGTTTAAGAAAATCATGAAAAATGTTAAAAGGTTGCTCCAGAAGAGAGCTGTCAGCCAGGAGGAGGAGGCAGCCTTCTTTAGCCAACAAATTCTCTGCTGGCAAAATAAAGAGGGAGAGAAGGCCCTTCCCACGCCCAGCCCAGGGTAAAACCTCACTGAATCTGAAATGAGGGAGCAGTAAACTGTGCAAAAAGTGACCCCCAAAACCCTGCTTCCCTGACTGCAGCATGGAGCCCCAGCATGGCGCAACGACATGCACACAAGCTTTGGGTGCGTGCCCCCTGGCAAGGCTTGTGTGTGCCCTGGGATCTAGGGTCAATGAAGAAAGCCCAGCAGCTTCAGTTTGGATGTACCCCTATAGACCCAAGATGCCCTGCTTTTCGGCATCCTCTTCCCCAGAACGGAGCATCATTGCTGCGGAGAGCTGGAGCACCCCTGCTCTGGATGGGACCAGACCTTACGCACATGATCTGACCTTGAGCGACCTTGAGTCCTATGTCTAGGAATCTAGTTCAGTCTCTTCGCTGCCTGCCTTCTAACAATTCATATATGAGAAGAAATGAGACTCAGGCGAGGTGCTGCTGCTGCATCCAAGCTGCGGAGCTGGTCCCCCAGAGTCGGGTGCCATCCCATGGCAATGCCCCTGCCACCTCCCCATCCCTGGAAACCTCTGCATGGGAGAGACCAAGAATCGCCCACTCTTAGCCCGACATGCCATTTGGTTGATGCCCTGATACAAATTTAGATGTCCCTGGATCCCACTGTTAAGATAGAGGCTCTGCAGTCCCATCAATTTACACCAATGCCTTGTACCAGCATCCCCCAGTCACTGCACAAAGTTCACTTTTCTCCCCAGCTGCTTTATCAAAATCCAAGCGTTCCCAGGATAGCGTGTGCTCTTTTGGCAGTAGCTGTGAGACTGTGCTTAAAATACTAATGGGTTGTGTTATTATTTTAGCATGCTGGTAGTATAGTTCCGCACAGTGCAAACTAGAGGAGGGAATTGGCAGATGCTAAGAGATCGCAGCAACGAAAATCGAGAAAAGATGCATCGAAAAAGAAAAGACAGTTCCCTAGCTTGAAGGGCTTTCTGCCTGCCAAATTGCAAAAGTCTGCTACAGACAAATGGAGAACCCTTAAAAGAGAAGATGCAAAAAACACGCATAATATCATACGAAAGCTCCTTTGTAGTGTGAAATGACAAGCACCTTAACCAGAGCAGCTGTTATTAGCAATCCCTGAAATAACAGTTAGGAGGATGACAGTAATAATATACCTTTGAAGGATAAAGCCTGTATTAAGGAAAAATTAACAAAATTATTTCCTAGTATTACTCAGTACTTTGTCTGGGGTCACAAAAATGTTGAGTTTGACTCACTTCAGAGGCAATACTTTTCAGGAGTCTGCACCTCCTTAAGAAAAGAAAACCTATTTATTTCTTGCAGATCTGTTTCACTTTGTATAGCTACTGCCATAATACCATCAAGCTGGCCTTTGTTAGCTGAGGATCCTTTTCGCATCGCTCACCATTTTAGTTCCCATAACAACAGAATACATTTGTAATATGGAAACTCAGCTTCTCTCTAGTCTTTTGGGGTAAGGTTGTTTTCTCCACTTAACAGAAGCTTGTAACGCACTAGACGTTTGTGCAAACCTGAAAACTTGCGTAGTTTAACACAGTAGGTGATCTGATGAAAAGTGCTTGACTTCCATAGTCAAACAACATCTCCAGGTGAAGAGACAATTTCAAACGCCTGCAGCTTTTGGCTTTGGTATAGCCAGGGACTGCTACATCATATCTGCATTTTCTAACTGAGATATGAAATGTATGTTTTTGAATGTGCCTTTTTAGATTCCAGCAAATTCATTGTGTGTTTATGAAAATACACAGCTGTACCAAAGTTGGCTACCCTAGCAAGGTTTATCTTCAGCCTGTAGCTCTTTCCCTGAATTCAATACTGCAGGCACAATTTAATGCAAACCCAATTTATGACTTAATGCTCCAGGGACCATAGTGGGAGATTGTTACATTATTCTTTTCTAATCCTATTTGTGTTTTAATTTGCTAAGTCTGTAATGAGGTGCATGCCTTGAATAGATTCAAGATCTTTCACATTGCTTTTGACTTTGTTTAATATAATAGATTGTACATTTTGCATTCAGAATTGAGGTGTTCCAGTCAGTACTATCTCTTCATTTTCAAAACTAGAGTGGATAAAATTATGTTCTGAAAGTAATTGTATCCATGTTTCCTTGTTTATCGCTTAATGGTTTATTTCCTGTTATAATTTTCTGTTACAATGCGTGAGGTCACAAAAATCAATTCTCAGTGGACTCTGACTTGACTGTTTGAAATTACTCCCCAAAACACTCTGAAAATATTACAGAGAAAATAAAGCACTGGGTAGTAAGTGGCTGGCTGTACTGATTTCTTTGTATTATTGCTTCTATGATTTTTGTGCTGATGAAACTCTAGTAGAAATATAGAGAAATGGAGTAAAATGTCAGCTATAGGAGATACCCAAGCAATGATAATCAACATGCCTCTATTTATGCCAATGATTTATGGCAATAAATCTACCCCAATATATCCAGAGCATTTTTGTTCTAAAATTTAGTATCTGTGATCCCAGTTGCCATTCATCTACATGGAGAACAGAACCCCATTTAAGATCATCTCTAGATTTTAACTTTGTTTTTGTTTCATGTGGAAGAGAGAGGAAAATAGAAAACTTCACAAAATAGTTAATTTTATTTTCACAATCACATTATAAAACATATTATACAAGAAAAACCTAACAGTTCAGAAAGAACAAGTATTTGAAAAGGAAAAAATTCAATGCCTTGCCTCCAGGTGTCCGGAAAGGGAAGGAAGGAAGGAAGGAAGGAAGGAAGGAAGGAAGGAAGGAAGGAAGGAAGGAAGGAAGGAAGGAAGGAAGGAAGGAAGGAAGGAAGGAAGGAAGGAAGGAAGGAAGGAAGGAAGGAAGGAAGGAAGGAAGGAAGGAAGGTGGGAAGTGCAGGAGGGAGGAAGGAAAGACATACTGTCACAGTGAGTTGGACTTTAACAGGACTCTTTTTTTCAGACATCATGCAGTGCTAACAACATTTTCCTGATTGGTTCTGCTTGCTATATCATACAAATCTGTGTACTGAGTCCTCTTCCACCCATAAAAGCCATATCGGGAGGAAATCAGGTTTTTGGTTCCAAATGCATGGTCAGAGCCATTTGTTGTTCCTGAGCCCTGGCACTGTAGGAATCTCTATTAAACTCACAAAATGCAGCTGGAGCAGCTACAGCATCACTGATTCAAAATGAGCCATGGGTAGACACTCCACAGCGTACAGGGAACACTGTTTGCACTGCTGCTCACCTTTTGGTGTTTAGTGCCCGTGTCAGCTACCATCTGGACGAACCCAGTGAGGACATGTCCCAGCTAAATGCCTTCTTGCTGTACTAGCCAGCCATTCCTCTTGATTACCTAGGTAATTCTGGGTGCCTTCTCATGTTTTCCCTATGCTTTCTTTTCCTGGATATTGTTTTGCCTGGATCTATGCCCTTGGGGACAGGCATAAGCCAAAAAAGTCCAGGATTTTATCAAAATCAAAAGACAGGGGTAATCTTTCCCCATGTTTTTGCTCCCTAATGAAAGTATCCATCCAAAACCTGGAGTATATTGCAACAGCACAGCACAATCATGTCTTATGAGTTGCAAATGCAGGAGTCCAAATATGCCTCAGAATAGTGAAACCTCTTGTAATTTAATTTCTTTTTCAAGTATGCTTTCTGTTCACTTACCACATAGCCTTGAGGACTAATAAATCAGAAAAATGGAAAGCTTACAGAAATCTTGCATCATATTAAAAGCTGCTCTTAATTTGTGAAACCTCCACTCATGCCAGCAGATTCTTTGGTTCCTTATTTCATCAAAGTGAGCATGAAGTAATTCCAGCCTTCCTCAAATTTCAGGAGAAGGAGAATGAGGAGTTTGGGTTGATACCTCTGGCTCTGAGCAGACAGGTGCTGGATCGACTGCTGCAATACCCTTATTTTCCATTTTGGATGTAGCTAAAATCTCTCATAAGCTTGATTTTGGTAAATCCAGACACTGAGAAAATCCTAGGCACCAGTGAGGCCCAACCAAGGAAACTCCAACCCCATCCTTGATTTAATACTGAATACAAAGCCTGAAACTCTAGTAAATACCTTACAGGTAAACTAAAGCAATCTTTATTTCAGATGACTGAGAATGGAAGACGAGACTTAGCAGCACAACCCTTGGTTAAGAGTAATTATTTTTGGATGCAGTGCTGTCTAATTTGTTACAATGCACCGGCTTCCACTCACACCGGGTAGCGTCTGGCAATGATATTGATGGGAAAGACACAAGAGGAAGGTATACAGGGTTTACTTAGGTGATGAAGTAGCATATCCACAGACATAACGAATAGAAAACACTCTAGTTTAAATGACAGATTTTCAGATAGTCATCTTCAGAGACCAGAAGTGGCCTTTGGAGTCCTTCATAATAATATGGAGAGCAAAATTTTTGTTTAATTACTGGGGTTCCTGACACCAGGACTGGTGCAATCCCCCAATATCGCTTCATTGAATCTTGCACTCGCACAGAAAAAAAAAAACAACCAAGTATGTAGGCTGTGTGGTGACTGGCAAATCAGCTTTTGAAATTGGAGCTGGGTGGTTCTCAGGAAGGGCTGCTGGCTGTGAGCTAGAGGAGAAGCACATCAGATCCAGGGGAGAAACTTAAAAATGACACTCCTGACTGACAGTCACTGCCTGCTTCTGCTATCCCCCATGTAGAGACTGGGAGCTCCAAATACTCCCTTCAAACAACTTTAAAGGTTAAGAGGCATCCAGCATCTAACCCTCAGCTCTGTGTGCTACAGGAAGCCTGTAGCAAACCCTGTGTGGGCTCCCAGGCAGAGGGCATGAGGGCATCTGAAGTGGATCTTTGGTGAAAACGAGATGCTTGACTCCAACAGCGCAATGCTGGAAACCTTTTCATAGCTTCCGCCTTGCCTAAATCCATCAGTGCTGCCTCTCTATTTCACTTTCACACAGAGTTATGCCTCTCTACTCTGCTCTGACCTAGCCAGATTCAGAAATCAGAGAAACTTCCACATTGGTCCCCAGAGGGCAACCTTCAGACATGACTAACACACCACTGGGACCAGCTTGTGCTTCTAACTCTATAGGAGATGCAAGTTTGAATCTTCCCAGGCAGAGGCAAGAGCTGAATGCGTGTCTCCCACTCCCTGGGTAAGTGCTCTCCCACTTGGCTTTTATATTGATATTTTGTTTTTATGTAATGCAGTGATGCACTGTTCATATGTTCTCCTTTATAAGAAAGCAGTAGCGGCTTCCCCTCTTTCTCCCAGAATTTCTTGTGGATCTCAGAGTTGTCAGTGTGTTCATTTCCTCTGCCAATGCCCATTGGACTTGGCTCACCCAAGGGTTTTAGTTAGAGTAGGGCTTAGTTTGTGTATCTCAAACAGACCTGGGCCAAGTGCTGAGCTGCTCAGGATAGAAAACACAACCTGAGGGGCAAGGATGGAGGATACGTGCCTTCATAGTCAGGCAACAAGCAAGCAGGGCTTTAGGCTTGTGTGTCACACATGACTTGAAGATGGGCTTCGTCTCACTTAACATCCGCTTTCTAGTGGCTGGGCACCTCAACTACACTCATCTTGACTTCTGCTTGAGTCAGCAGGGAGAAATGGGCAGTTCCCAGAGTAGACTTACTTACTGAAGGAGACTCACTTTCACTTGCTGCAGGCACCTCAGGACCTAGTTCCACTTCCCTCTGGAAGCAACATGGGTTTAGAGCTCCTTGTCCTTCCCCACATGCTCTTGCAGTTCTGGCCACTGCAGGGTTTGCAGGCTGCCTTCGAAGCTGGGACAGTGAAATCCTGTTAAACCAAAGTCAGAATTTCTTATACCACTGCCCCTGTCACGCCAAGACTTGGTTTTAACTTCCTTTTGTTTAACAGTCTCTGAATAGAGTAACTGGCTTTCTGTAATGGTAGGAAAAGAGAGTATAAGAATATGAGGGAAGAATGTCTCTTACCTGCTAGTGTCTTAGGAGGCATTTATGACAGGAGGCATTTTGTTTGTTATGGGAGATGCATATCAAAGGATTATAATAAATCTATGACTTGACAGTTGTCCATATGTAGCAAAGAGCATCCTCACAGTGACAGTGCAGTCGCTAAAGCCTATGGGACCCTGTTTCTAAAGGAGAGAGAGTGCCGGAGCTACAGGAGAATCCCCATCAGCTGGCAGCAAAATACACTTGCAGGAAGCAGCAACGCACCTTTGGCCAGGGAATATTTCCCATCATGGGGTAGAAGGGTTGCAGTGCCCTTCCTCACCCTACTCACAAGTTAGTTCTGCCCTTACGCTCAGAGTCGTAGACCCCAAGAGGGCCAGGCACCTCCACAGTGTACCACAACCCATTTTCACTCACACCAGTAACAGGCACCTCTCACCTGCAGGTCACAGCGGCAAAGGCT
The DNA here is from genome assembly GCF_030867145.1 of Opisthocomus hoazin. NCBI lineage: Eukaryota > Metazoa > Chordata > Aves > Opisthocomiformes > Opisthocomidae > Opisthocomus > Opisthocomus hoazin. Next base: position 57,005,094 of record NC_134417.1, read on the forward strand.
GGTCTAACAGTGGGCAACCAGCCTGCTGCGGACTGTGGAGAGACAGGCAAGGAAGCACTTCCAACACTGAAAAATTAATTCAGTGCCCACAAGATGAAATATGTTCAGTGGGTAATATGCTGTCTGCATGCTAAAATTCCTGGAGGTAATTAGACTTCGTTTTTGCATATGCTCATTGCTTAATCTCAGATATATTTTTCCTAAAAGTGCTAAAAATGTTGTTATAATTCATTGAAGACAGAAAGCATCCATTCCTCCACAAATAAAATAAGATGTTTGTATTTGTTCCTTTATATAGATACATGTAGAAATGTGTGGGTGTACATCTATATCTCTTTATTAAACATCATAATGTGCTATTGAGGTACCTAACCTTATAGTGATTATTAAAAAAAAAAAGGACAGCTGTTAGGTGCTCTTTCCAGAAAGCTTAGACAGTGGTAGCTGACCTTTATCATGGCACTAGCATGTATTAACCAAAATAATACTTTAACGGTTTTTTAGTACCCGACTATATGTTCTGTTATAAGGAATAGCAAATGTTTAATCATAAATATTTTAATGGCTTCAGGGATTCATGCTATTCAATGACTGTGTTAAATGATAATAATCACATCTGGTTTATTACTATAGTAATTCAGCAGCTTCTCTTCAGTAGTTATTTTTTATTATATGTGCTGTGCTACTGTCATGGTCATTTATAGCAGTAATATTTTAAAGTGGCTCATTTGTTTGTTTAAGGACAGTTTCACAATGTATTTCTGTATTAATATACATTTTGTACTATTATTTCCAAGCTGCCACTGGAAAATTGATCCTAGCTTGTTACGATGAGAGGGGCTGGGACTTGTGCAGAATGCCAATGCCGAGAGCGAGTGACGGAGCAGATGGGTAGTATACTGGTCTCCACTGGGGCTGTAATTGCTGTTGAGTTTTATTCATAAATGAAGGGGTCCATTAAGAAATAGTTAACTAATAATAAACATGAGGGGAGGATTTGAATCAGGCAGAGCACAGACAGAACTAGAAAAATACCATAGTTAAACCATCAAAAAGCAACTGGATATGGCCATTTTACACATTATTACCCTATAATACTCCCAGTTTTTGCATGCTAGTGCACTTATAATGGAGGGACTTTTACTAGGAAGGCAAGGGAGAACTGATTGATTTTGCTGATTGTTTTATTCAGATACCTGCCCACTCTCAGTCACATGAGAGAGGTCTCATTTATCTTAATGAGATCAGTCATGAGAGTAAAGGTTTGGAGGATCAAGCCATGTATGGGCACAATAGGAAGAAAGTAGCAGGAGTTAGTTATGAAATTAGAGGTAGGACCACCATCGTTATTTTCTCCCCTTGGAATTACGATTTTCTAAAACCTCGTGTTCCGCAGGGTGTTGCACTCCCCGGCCATGGTGTCCTCAGGCATCTGGGCTTCAAGTTATTTACCTGGAGAAAGCCACGGGGCAACACAGAGCATAAAGGAATGGCTCAGAGGGTGGCATTTGTGAAGATGCAGCAATCTCATCAAGCCCTAATAGCGTTGGTGACTACTCCCCCTCTTCGCAACCCAAACCTGGAAGGTTTATATTGAATTTAAGGGCAGCAGAGTAGCTCCTGGATGTGCTGACTTGCATCAGAGCTTGCCTGGTGTATTGAGACCTTGCCTTGCCTTTATAGTTGGTACAAAATAATTAGGAATCATATTCATGGGGGTGTGAAGGATAAAGGCAATTTGCAAATCTTGCCTCTGAAAGAAAAATGGGTAGAATAAGGGTTAACTTTCTGCTCTCTCACTTTTTTGCTCATTTCTCTCTCTTTCCCCTCCCTTTCCTTCTTTTAATGACCTGGTGAAGGAAGCTCTGTTTAGTTCAGCAAAACCTCTCCGCTATCCCACCACACAGGATGTATTGAATTGTTGCAGGAAAAGTTAAAAGGAAACTGAGGACCATTGTTTGCACTTCTTTCCTCTCCGTTTTCTAGTTGGTTTGATTGGTTGGTGGGCTGAGGGTAAATGGCTTTTATAGCACTGAATGATGAATGACTCTGAAATCGTCTGTAACCAGAAGTGCCGACTGACATGCTGCTGATTTAACTGACATACAGGGTTATGTTTGTATAGAGTCACTTAAATAAACATGTGTTAGGCTGGAGCCAGCTACGCCAGAACTTCTTCTTTGCTTCCCCTCCACCCTCCATTTATCACTAAAAGATAACGATAACGATTTGATCTTCCTATCAGTCATTCATTATATTAATTAATTCAAATGTAATCGTTTTAAATGCCTCTCCATCGCTGTGGGTACTTTGTACAGCACTTAAAACACACACACTATCAGAGGACAAAATAAATCCTCAATAAAAAGATACACTCATCAAACAGGCTCCTTCAAACTAGCAGTCCCTTTCATCCTGCAATTATCTCCTTAGCCTTCAAAGCAGCCTCTGCCTAAATGCTCAGGAAAATGAATGGGTCCAGAAGCTTGACAAGGAGTTCAACAAATCCTGGCTCTTACAAAGGAGCCAAAGCAAATTCCTCAGAGAAAAAGATCTTCTAGGAGATCCCCCTTTCCTCTGCTCTTACATACACTTGTGCGATGCTTGTTCCTTTGCGGCTTTCTGTGAAGCTTCATCAAACCTTATGAAGGTCTTTATTCCTCTTTATAGCTTTTTTGTTTCCCATGTGAAGTGCAGAAATAAATTTCCAACCCAAGCTTTAAAAATATATATACTGTCATTGGAACCCACATTTCTGTGTGATTATAGTAGGCAAGTCAGGATGCAATAATCTGTTTTTAATGTGTAAATCAGAGAAAAGTGCAAAACCAGGATAAGAATTTATGCAAAGGCCTTTCCTCCAAGTAGTTCTGTTTGGATTTGGGATCCCTGGCTGACCTAACACTCAGCAAAGCTTTATTGCAAGATTCAGGCAGGCTTAAGTTTTAATAGCTTGCACATTGGAAATACATGGTTATTCAAAGTGCCAGTATGAGATAGCACTTATTGTAGAGACTGTGGTTTAAGCACACAAGGATGGCTTCCTTTCACATGAGGTAGTAAGTGTAATTTAACAATTCTATCAATTGCATTTACTCTGATTTTATTCTCATACTTCACATATTTATTTCCCATTGCTGTGCACTGGGAGTGAACTCTGCCTTGCCACAGCCAGTCCCCTATTTTCATAGTGGCCTCCACATCCCATAGCAGTGCAAAAGATTATCTACTCAAGTTAGAAAAAGACTAGGTAAAATAATGCACTGGATTGTTTGTCATAAGCATCATCTGATATTGCTGTGTTTTATAAAACACTCCGGGTCTGAGTCATGAATAAGTCTCTCCCTGGGGTTGCCTATGGATGAGTAAGGCCATCTGCTTTCAGACCATCCTGCCCGTGCTGATTTACAGAGTAGAGGACAAACAGACTTTGCTAGTGACCACAGTGGGATTCTTAGTGCACTCAGTTACTAGACACAGAAAAGCCCTCTCTGAGATGCTAACCCACATGCAAGCCTTCAGAGTATTCAGGTAAAGGGTTTCCTAATCCTGGGGTAGCTGAAGTAAGCAGAAAATGAGCTGGTGACTGGCTTCAGCACTGTTTGATGTCAACTGTTGGGACAAAAGTAGAAGGGATGAAAAAGAAAGCGCTGCAAAACCCACTGGGCCCCAACTGCCTACGCTTTCACCTCTATCCAGCTGAGCCGGGAAACCCCGGCTGCCAGAGAGAGCTTTCCAAAACGTCCATGGCCTGCTGCTCACACCCTGTGCTTCAGAGAAGTTAAATGGAGAAGGATTTCTTAAAAATCACATGATGGGCTCGTGATGTGAATCAAAACCAGGAGCAAATTGCCATAGCCGCTCTCGAGAGCTTTGTTTTCAGCCTTGAAAGGCTGTTTTAATATGGTGGTGTTTGACCCTTCTCTTCCTTGCTTGCTCAAGACATCCGGATGGTCATTGCCTTGCTTTCCTCTGAGCTTGTAGAAGCATCTTTAATGACATCAGACCATTTCTTGGAATGAGATTGCTAATTAACTCACCCCCTTCCCCTCCGTTGTCTGAAAAAGGGCCTCTTGCACTGAAGAATTACAGGACACAGCAGTAGCTGTTACATTTAATATCTTGGTGGTGCGATGGATTTAGCACACTCTTGTCTGGCTATTTGGATTCTGGAGAACACTGTATGCCTGATTTCTCTCAGGTCTAAGCAATGTCTCACTGAGGGCCTAAATTACATGACAGAACCCCTTTAAGGGAAAAGGAAAATGAATACCACCCTCTATAAATTAGCTGGAACAAACAAACTAGTTGCTCAAACTTACTGTACTCCTGCCAGGACTCATAAACTAGCTAGCTGTGTTTAAGAAAAGTAAAAACTGTTTTTCCTACCATGGAATAAACAGTCTCTGGGTTCTATTCCTAACCACAAATGGTAAATATATGCAAGTCTCCGAGAACCAAATCTGCTCACTTTCCAAATTCGCTTAATCTCCAGTCCTCAGAGATTAATTAACTCGACGGGGAAGCCAACACTGAAGTTGGAATGGAGGTGTTTTTTGAAGTGCTTTTCTGTTCATCTAAAGAAGCTGTTCTGCTGAGGCCAGCAGAAATAAATCCGCAATATTTAACCTAGATGCTCCTGTGTTCCTGTTTTGCAAGTAAATTCTTGATTTTAAGTAGCGACTCAATCAAGAAATAGGTACTGGGCAGAGATATGAACATCTTATAAGCTAAAGAAAAAGCATTTGTCTACCTCTAGAATTAATTGCAGAGACTTCTAAACAAACCACAGAGCGATCACACATTCATACAGAATACACAGTACGCATGCCCTGTGGGGAATGAGGTTTTTGGCTTTTCCACGGATAGAGCTAATACTTTAGACCAGAATTCAAGACAGCAGAGGGGCTGGATCATCTCATTCACCACTGGGACCTGCTGCCTGATCTCACACAGGCTACTGGCAGTGAAACCCACAGGGAAACCCAGTATTGCTCCATGTCCCAACACTTGCAGACAAAGGCAGAGAGTATGCAATATGCATTCAGTGGGCACATTCCTCATGATACCGTAGACACCCCACAAATACAAATGCATGTTATCAATGTGGAGACACCACTGTGAGTTCATTTGGGGTACCTGGTTGCTGCAGCACAAATTCATTGCTGAGATATACGAGAATAGGTTCTTCTTTGATCCTAGAAGTTCCTATCAGACTGGTTTCAGATTTCCCTTCAGGGGTATCACCATGTTGTGTAGGTCAAACTGATCCACTCCACATCTGTGTAAGCACAGTCTTGGGCATCTCTGAAGTGAAGAAGACCCACAGTCATGCCAAACACTGCTGAGATGTTTGGTGGCTTTGTGACATGAATTGGAGTTTAACTGAGGCTGAACAGAGACCATCGAACTAATTTTGCTTTATGCAAGAGTCCTGCTCTATCCAGCTCACACAGGTGAAAGATAAGGATTTCCCTCACCTATTCTCCGTGCTGCTGGTTAAACTAAACCCTTAAGATTTCTATTCCAAGACAACACAGATTTGGGAAAAAATAACTGGAATATAGTATAGTTTGTTCAAGCTCCTTACTTCCCACATCCACACAATTCTCTTGCTTATGCCTACAGGCAAATATGTAGAGAGCTGCCACAGGCTGGAAAATAAAAGTGTGCCTTCAAAAGACAAAGTGAGGTCAGCAATGGTCTTTTTCCTGGCTACAGACTAAATAATAGGTAACATAATGACAATCTGTTTCCTTAGTTCCCTCACAGACCCACCCCTCTCTCCAGTGTTGTTGAGGGAGTCTTAGGATTCAGCAGCATTTTCTGTAACGTTTTCAAGAGGCAGAATTCATGTCCTCTCCGGGGTCCTTCTTCATATAACCTGACATCTGTCCTGACTTCACAAAGAGGCCTTGAGATCCTTCTGTAACTACAAACACATCCTGTCCTCAAGTCCTGTGTCTACACCGGTGCATGGCTTCCTCATGGCTTGCTCCAGATGTGTATGGCTGAATTCTTGGGGCTTGTCACAGTTCACTTGATCTCTCTTGACCCTGCCTTACCAACAGTTGTTCAAAAAAGCTGTTTAAATGCCTTTATGCTTTTCTGAACAATTCTACAAGCAAGGTATGTCACCAGCGTGTTGGTGAGTGGTTGAGATGCTGACTTCTTTCAGATTAGTGAGAAATAGATGTTTGATCTGTCTAAGCATCTTCGAAAATCCTTTTAGCACTTAACCTCTTCACAAGCCAAAATTCATTTCAAAATCTAATCCACTGTGTCTAAACTTATCCAGTTGTAAAAAGGGTATGGAGTTATCAGTTTTTCAGTAGGTCTTTGAAGAAAAGGTTCATCCTGCTCCACAGTATTTTTAACACCCTGAGGTTTCTTCTCAAAATAGTTGGTCTTACACTGAAAAAGAGCAACAAAACCCCCCATATTGAATGTAAAATGAATCAAAAGTATATGTCTTGTTGCTTTTTTCCCCTTCTATTCTACTTACTATTGCTTCTTTCCTTTTCCAGTCTTTTGGGCATTGACAGCATCAATTTTATCAGTATCCTGTGTATTCTCCAACCATATTAAAGAAAATCTCTCTCAACAGCAAAAGTACATCTGCACTTTCTCCTGCTTCTTGGTCCATTAGCAAACTTGCCAACTGTTCACTGCGAGTGAGTCATTTGCCTTTTGAGGAGCCATTACTTCATGATTTTTAACCAATACAATATGGAAAGCAGCAAACTAGTATGGATTTCAGAGGGAAATTCTCAGTCCTAACCAGGTCTGGAGCTCAGCACCTGAGATAGGTTATTTTTTAGCATATAGGATAAGGTTCTAACTCTGCTGTTTCATGATCTTCCCTCTAACCCACCATTATCTGAATAAAAACATGCCCTTTTTCAACACACTTTTCTTGGTCTTTGAGCTTCCTTCCTGTTCTTGGACTTCATACCCTGCTCTTGACACATTTCTTGGTAAAGGACTAAGACAATAGGATTCCCCAAAGCACAAAAATGTTTCTTTATAGGAAATATTAATTCCTGGGTCCTATGCTGTAGCAGATTGCTGCGTGTGGTCACTCTGCCTTCTGGCTGGTATTGCACACAGGAAACCAGTTGAGAGCTTGGTGATTGATGTGGGCTGCTGGATTTGGTCAGGGAAACAGATGTGTATTAGGTCCCTGATATAACCGTGGAGAAAAAGTTTTAATACCTTTAAAAAGTGCCCAATTGCCCAATTCTGCCAAGCTAGTTTGAGACATTACCTTATTCACGAGTTATTGTTTTCATCCCAAGGGCATACAAAATGCGTAGCATGGAAAGGCGTGTTCAACTGAATAATTGGTATTCAGCTGTGTAGAAAGAAAATTGAATGGGCAAAAGGTCCAACTGCATATCAATGCCTCAGACTGGCTGCCATATCCAAAACCCAGCAGATTATCTCTTTCTTTCCTTCTTTCTATAATTCAGTCTGCAGCCAGCAGGAATCTTCCACATACTCTGTAAGACCTCTAAAGAGAAAGCAGAAGGGTAGGACCATGAAATGAAGGCAATATAGGCAGCAGGGCAACACTAATGACCTTATCAAATGCTCATCTTTGCCTTTTTGGGGAGGCTGAGGGTTTTTTTTAAGTTTTTGAACAAAATTACAACAGTGTATGAAAGAGATGCATAGTTCTGTACATCTGGTTACCGATTGCAACTAAAGCAACAAGATTCATCATTGCAGCGTGTCAGCATGTTCCTTTCACAATCAGTCAGCTATAAAGCCTGACAATTAGTACATAATCACTTAATGTATACCAATATAGAACCTTTTGTACCATTGGGTTACTCTCTGAGATCTGTGTGGCCCGTGAGCATCTTGTTTGGACATGCAAGTTCTTCAGTACAAGCACTGTCTGTACTTTGGATTCTGTACAGCAGAGCACAGAACATATTGTTGGTGTTTAAAAAGGAAATGATTAATATTTTCCCTACTTACCATACTAGAAGTTCCAACAGATGCCATCAGACTCTCTCAACTTGTCTCTGTTACTGCCCAAGCACACGAGTGTTAGTTCAAAAATCTTTTGTCGTGACTGAAAATCTAGTTTTCAGCAAGAAGCACTGGAAACTGAAAAAAAAATTAACTAGAATTTCCATTAGAGTGAGATACTCCTCTCTGACACTGAAGTACGATGCTTTTTAGCATTGGAAAGTGAGATACTCTTTGAGTTATATTATTGACCTTGTCCTAAACCTCCTAAAATTGAGATGATCATGAAAATTATTCTTCCTAGGCAGCACTGTGAATGAAGTTACCTGTAAGTGTTTTGCTGCTTTGTGCTGGCTTTCTGGAGTAGACAGGTCAAAGTGGAGCGGCACAGGTGCGAACAAAAATGTAAAGGGGAGTGATATGATGGTGTAGGGAGAACAGCCCCATCTTGAGACCAACATTCAGCAACCATTCTCAACTCTTGATCATTCTGCAGTTTGCAAAAAAGCCTGTGTGCGCAGCTTTGTCTGATGTTCGTCTCACTCCACTGTCACCCAGTGTGAAAGACTCCTTCAGAGTACACAACAGTATGTGCTGCAAGACAGCACACCCTCCTGACTCTCTGCCAGGAGCGGTGCTGAGTGCACGCTCCATCCCATCTCATGCACGAGCTGTGGACTTTTCAGCAAGACATGTCAAATTCATATAACGAGAGGAGGAGCACAGATTTATCATGATATCCGTTGTGGTTCTACGCAGTGGGGCTTTGTCACAGGCCTTTGGATGCTGCGGTCTAGGACTATGTCTCTGGATGTGTAAAGAGATGATATGCCACAAACTCTTCTCTCAATTCTTCAGTAATGAAGCTTACAGAGGAAAGATGCTGCTACCAAATGGTTGACATTTACTTGAGGAATTAAAGTGTTTGCAAGGTGTGGGTCAGTACCTGAAACAATCTCTGACTGTTTCTATCTTACATGGGGATGAAGACAGAGAGGAGGGATCAGGGCAGGAAACAAGCATATTTGTTGCTGGGAAGTCTTGTCCAATGTAACTCTGGTTGGTTTGGGGGCTTGGAGAAGCAAGGCAATGGGCCACATTTCAGAAATCCCGGAGAGCTGAAGGAGTGATCCGCAAAACCAAAACCAGAGACATTTCCTTGGGCTGGTCTAGATGACAGGGGAGTTCAGAAGCCCGTGAGCCAGATGTGTGTGCCAGTTAAAGACCCATTGTCACCCTTCCTAAGTCACCAGCAAAACCAGTGTGGTTTTGTCTCCCTGTCTGGATTTCGATGGCAGGTTCAGTAAGAGCATGATGTTGGAAAGCGAGCTCCACTCACCGGTACTTCAGAACAGGGCGCACTGCTACACTAGCAGGCTTTGCAGATAGCCTGGATGTCTCCAGTGATATACGCACCACCAGAATATAAATATACTCCTCCAAAGTGGACAGTTTTCACTGTTAGGAACCTGAAATCAAGCTCTAGAAACAATGTGTAAGATGGGATTTTGCACATGCTTGAATAATGTCTCCAAAGTAATGCAGGCATATCTGAAATTTCTCCCATTAGGTGAAGATTTTCTAAATAAGTGGTCTGGGAGTCAGTCATACTGGAATCAGGTCCCGTGGCAGAGCCAAAGAGCAGATCGACAGCCTAAAGCTGCATCCCTCATTTTCTGGAAATCTCGGACACACTCTTCACAAATGAGCTTTACTTGTCGGATTCTTGGAGGATGGAAATTTTCCAGTACAAACTGTGTTGAGACCACAGTTTTGCAACATTGGGAGGAAAAAATAAAGCCTGGGCTCATGCCAACCTTGTAGGCACACCGTCTGTACACTGCTCTCATTTAGAAGTTTAAGTCTGTGGCGGTTCCGTGAACCCAGGGGAATTTCTCCAGATTTACGCCCACATACCTGAAAAGATTTTGGCATGAAATCTGTTGAAAGCAACAGAGGAGGAGAAGGATGTTCAGAATTTAACGTGTATAAGCTGCAGTAAACAACTAAAAATTAAACTAATGCCTGAAACAGCCCCAGTCAAAGCCTCTCCCTCCTTATCCTTTTCCTTGTGACATTTATTGCAGGGCCCTAGAGAGGACTGGAGTGCATGTGGTGATCAGAGTTTTAACACTGGAATGTAAAATATTTTCCAAACGAGTGAGGGGAGAAAGTTTTCTTTAAACACATTCCAGGAACAGACCTGAGAAAAATGCCTGATTTGAAAAGGCCTGATGAAGAGTTAGCCTTTCATTAAATGGCATTTCCTTTGAAGTGGCAAAAGTGTATGTGATTGAGGATGCATTTTTGTCACAACTGCCTTGGGAGTCACATATCCTGTGATCACCGGATTTTATTTTATTTTAATCTGTGACGTTTGACATTTTGAAGGGTTTGCATGCGGTGGATGTGATGGTAAACAGTCGAATCACGCTAGGAACGTTGAGAGCTGCCAAGTCAAACACCAGAGCTGCACGGGAGGCTGAGACAACAAGGCCTCCAGTGATTTGTCACTGGTGATGCCAGTGAGGGCCATGGGCTCTCTCCTGCCCCTGGATTTCAGGTGTGGGGCATGCAACACCAAAGTCTTGCCTAGGTTTAAAAAGTTATACCAGTGCTGGTTGGTATGACCAGTCAAGAGATTTTGCCTACAATTTCCAGGAGGGAAACAAGCCATTGTGAGATATGACACTTTGTTGTTGTTTATCTGCATTTATACATTTACCTTCACTGAGGCATTTTGCTAGGTCCGCTGTGTGCATTTGCAAGTGTAAACCTTACCTGAGTTTTCATTTCTGCTTTTCAAGCCTGTGTGGCTCTGTAAAGGCAGATGTGAGACTTGTCTGTCCTGGTAAACTAATTGTACTGGGGCAGCTATTTTAGCCAGTATCAAATATCGAGCTAAATGCTATTCAATTTACTTTAACAGTCCTAATTGCAAACTAGAAGTTGTATTGATTGAAATACTGTGATTTGTGACCTAGGGAATTTTGCTACTAATAGTTTGTGACCTTTTCTTTGGATTTTCCCTGCCTTTTCTGATGCCCTTTTACTCTTATTTTTTGGGTCAACACACTCTCCCCAAATACAGCTGGAAAATTGCCAAAACACATCAGTCATCTTTAAAAAGAAATGTATTTTCCTAATATTATTTCTGTATATGAAGATAATCCCTACTAATGAAAAAAAAGCTCACAAATAGCTAACTTATGCTGCTTTTTTCAGCAAGAACCTGTAGGTATTTTAAACCTGGGCTTGTGTTTGCAAAAGTAAATAGTTATGATTAGACATAAATAAGTGACGAAAACTCGGGCCGTTGACATTGGCAATAATGAGTAGGGATTGACAGAATCTCAAAAGTTTCTCTGAAAAATAATTTCTTAAAACCTAGAACTTGCTAGGTTCTCTGAGTCTCCAGTCTCCTATTTTATTTGGGTTGGTCTCAGCTCAGGGAGCACAAGAAGAGGATGACCCTTCCCCAATCAGTGCCTTGTCCCTGGATTGAAGAGGCTGATACATCTGAGCACTCAGAGTAGAAATGATTTAGGAGAGTCCCTCCCTGGGGAACTTAAGGAGGTACTGAGAGATGTTGCAGAGCAAGCAGAACAGGAAGGGACCTCCCGTGCTTTCCAGCCTGTGTCTTCTAAGCACAAGCATAACATATAAAACTTCGTGTAGTTATCCACCACCATCTTGACAGCAGTTTGGTTTTCACCACTGCTGCTCCGATTGGAAAACTGTTCCAGGACCTCCCTGCTCTGCTGATCAGGACTTTCTTCTAGTTTCCAGCCTAAGTTTATTTGCGGCCATTTTATAACCATTTGTTCTTGTGCCAACATGGTCCTAAAACTGAAAAAAAAAATTTTTTTTTAACTGCCTCTCCCTCCCTGTTGTTTACCACTGATGTATTTAGAGAGAGAGATCCTATCTCTTCTCAGCCATCCCCTTGCTAGACTAAACAAGTCCCACTGCGCCAAGCCAGCCCCATGGGACATCCACTGGCCCCCCCACCTTGTGCTGGGCTGAGGGTGTCTGAGGGAAAATGGGGGGCTGAGGCAGTGCCCCCCAGGGCTCTGCAGAGGGGAGACAAGATGTTTTTGATGGTGGCCTTCATCATCTGCAGCTGTCCTTGGGTAAGACAGATGAAAATGTCACTAGGAGGGAAGCCAGGGAAGGATTTTACAGTACAGTAGATGCTCCATGGGACCTGCCCTTGTGCACAGCCTTGCACTCACCGCAGCTTGGCTGCACTGCACGGAGCAGACCAGGTTTTCCCCAAGGAGGGCTACAGACCCATAGAAGGGATTTTATCTTTGAGCAGCAGGTGAGCTGCAACTTCACACCCTAGTTCACAGCAACTCCTTTTTGCACTTGCAAAGTACATTAAGGAGTGTGATTACTCCACCCTTTCATCAAGGGGAGCAGCTGTCTTTGTGCAAGCAACTTTCAAAGCAATGCAACACCTACACGTGCACCCCCTCAGCTTCACGTGCTGCAGAGGAGGACAAAGGCGGCGCAGCACACACACACACAGATTTTACACAGTGTTACGGGGCAAGAGCTTTCAGCTTATCATTTCACTGGACAAATGATACAAGCAAAGCACGGCTGAATAGCTCCAGGCTTGGCATGAGCAGCTTTCAGATAAATCAGGGTAACGTGTGGCTTTTTTGACAAGCTACCACAAAAAAAAGCCCCAGAGCATTCTGAAATACGGCTGGAAGCAAACAGGGCTTGACCACATGTGTCTGAGAAAGTTATTAATCTCCTCAGAAAAACTTCTTCCATGTCACACAGGAAACTTTTTTTTTTTTTTTTTTTTTAATTAATGAGCTAAACCACAGCAAAGAGAAAAGGTTAACTGTTGTGGGATGACTAAGTCTCTTCGGTCCCACAATTGAATAGAATGCCAAAATAAAAGCAAAAGTAAGCACCTTTTGGTCTGGTTGGTTCCACAACACTTTGCAAATAAGCTGTTGGGGTCCTTCTGGCTCCCTGCCTAATCTTGCCTGTAACTGATGTGCAGGCGCTGCTGGGGGTGAAGCACAGCCACTGCCTGGTAGCAGGCAGCAGCACAGCAATGCCTGACAGCCTAGCACCACAAGTGAGGAATGTTATCTTGGCAACTCCAAGGTGTTTTCTGCTACAAATTATAGTGAATTTACTGCACTAAGAAATTACCAGTTTCTGGAGAAAATTATAGGCAATGTGTCAGCTATAAATGATTTATGCATAAAACAACCTGTACTGCAGGAACCCAGGGGGTATAACAACAAGACAAAAAATCATTTAGTCTTGTATGTAAATTTAAGCAGGCAGGAATTTGGGAAGAACTCCTTGTTTTTATTCCATCTTGTGTTGCTGCCAAGTAAAGACAGTTCTTGAGCAGAAAGGCACTGATGTGAAGCACGTAGATAGGCTTGCCAATTTCCAGCAAGATATATTTTAAACCAGCGTTTTGGTTTCAGTTCAGCACCCTCTGAGAACTGATTGGTTTCCATTTGACAAGAAAGAAGTTGGAAAAGCAGAAGACTCTTTCTGGGCTAGAGAAACTCAGCATGAACAATTCTGTCCACAGGCCAGATGAATCTGAAACATGCCAGCATTCAGCAAAAACCTGATTCCTCCCCACTTATTCACATGCAGTAGTCTATTAATTCTTAGGAGACTCCTGTTGGAGTAAGACCGTAGATGAGCAAAGAGACCTGAATCAGCTCAAATCTGAAGAATCAGCACCAGGTCAAGCTTCACAGGCAAACAGACACTTCATGACAAGTGAGCGTAATTTCAGATAGGCAGCCTAAGGCAACGAAGAAGTGGCATCAAATTTTCTCATTTAATTTTTTAAATAATTTGTTAATGAGCTACAAGGAGCTAATCTGGTTTTACACAGCAAAAATAGATGGCTACACTCCAGCTAGATCATGCCCGCTGGCATTGCAGGCGTGCAAATCCATAAGCAGCTCGCACCAGGCTCTTGCTTTCCCGGGGGAACAGCTCCGGGCCGTGGAGGGGAAGCAGAGCCATAGCTCGAACTTTCCTCCATCCGTCCTCACTGTACCCCTGTCTCTAAAATGAGACAGAAAACCCGCAGCTCACCCAAGTGCTGCTCTGCCTGCTCCTTGTGGCACAGGGGTCATTCCCCACTGGGGGAAGAGCGGGTGTCCCCTTGCTCTTACTGTCACCACCGAGGAACAGCACAGTGAGACAAAGCCAACCGGTTGACATGTAGCCAAACCCTGCTGCAGTTTTCATTTTCTGTTCAGGTAAAACTTCCCTCAGTGGCTTCACTAAGCACTGAGACTTAAAGAATGAGGCCTATGAAATATTAACCATTACTGTACACGATAATGAGTTTTCTGTGTATCTATATGCAATACACACACACATATAAATGCAGTGTGCATGCACGCACACACATATATGCAATGCATCTGAGTTATGATAGCTGTGGGAGTGATTGCCTGGAATTGTCTGCCTGTTGTAAATTAAATATGACAGTTCTACATCTGCATTAATGTTATTACTGTTTTAAAACTCTTCTTTCTCAGATGCTGGCATTAGCCTCACAGGCTGTGAGTGTAGGTCACACTCTTCTCCCTTTATTTTTCTTTAGGCAGAATAGCGGCAGAGGAGGTCTTATCTTCTTCATGGTCTTGCAGCTGGGATCTAAAGAAGCCGTGGAAGGTGAGAAAGTTTAAGGGAGCTCTGGAAGGGACCACCCAAACTAGGTTTACAGCAATCATGCTTGTTACTCTATTCCAGAGAGCAGAGCCGAACGAGGGTGAAATGAAGAATTTGCCTTCGCAAGGGTGAGAAATTTGCATTAACTCTGTCCTGAAGGAAAATACACATAGAACAGTACAGACCCTTCCAAAGAGCTGTGATATGGAAACATCTCTTTCACCAACATTGTGATCCTGCTCTTGTGCCATGGTTCATTAATACAACACGCAGTCACCAAGGTCTAGTGCTAAAGCAATAACACACAATGTAATTACTCCGGAGACACAAGTTTAGCTCTGAGCCTCTGCAGTGCCCTGGATAGAGTCTGAGCAGGTGTCTGGTGCTGAGGTCCATGCTTGAGTCGTAAGCACCTCTGACATCTCCCCAGCCTGGACCAGGAGGGTAGGGAGAGAGGTCTTCTTTCCAGTGCCCAGCTGGCCCTCTATCCCCCCTCTCCTTCAGTTCTACAATAAAAGGTGCCTTATAAGATTCTGCTGCCCTGCCTTTCTCTGCAATGACCACCTTGTTTTGTTCCTGCCTCTTATTTCTTTTTAAATGAAACCAAATCACTGGTTTTTAATCAAGTCCCAAGTTGGAGGATGACTTGGCCGGGTTTTATATCTTTTTTCACCTATGCACTTATGTGACCGTACTGACCTCACTGGTTTAGGGTTTATCTCACCCTACATGCTAGCTTTTACATTCACTAAAACTGGCACAAATTCCTCCTTCCCAGAGCATTCACTCAGAAAAGGGAATGGCATCCTGCCTTATGAACATGGCAGGGATGTGCCAGTTGCATTTCCCCTCTATTTCTTAGTCTTGCATGCAGAAGTACTTTCCTGAATACATTTACACATTTCTTTGGTGACTTCTGTGAGCACATCCTATATAAGAAGTTATTACTAACTGCGTGAATTGATCGATGCCAAAAATGGGATGTTAGGGGAAAATGGCACTCTCATAATGAGTTACTCGCAGGCACAGCCTTTCACTGAGTCTCAGGATGAGGTAATTATTATAGAGCTCTTTGGAGAAAAAGGGGCCTCATTCTTAACCTGTTGAAGAAGTTTGTACAGCTCTTAAAAACAAATGAACATCTGCAACAAGAAGTTCAAATGGAAACATAAGTTGATTTACTCAATGTTTTGCAGTTTATATGGTCAGGGAGACAGTTCAGGACAGAGTCAGTTAACAGACTGAGGTTACAAATTAAGAGGACAAGACTTAGCTTTCCATAGCAGCATGTTTAGACAGGAAGAAAAAGATGTGGCTTGTGTTTAGTGAGCAGCTAGTGAAATGAAATATATTATGTATATGTGCTAGTACACCCTGATTCCCTGCCTCACTCAATTTTCTGTGAAGATACCATAAAGCTGAGTTACTGGCCAGCTGCACCCAACTGTCTTGCTCTTTAAATATTATTATGTTATTCCAGACAAGTAGGTAAAAAAAGCACAACGCGTGAGCTGGCTAGTGTGAGTTCACCAGTGAAGACTCTGAGCACCAAAGGCTTCAGCTAAGGCAAGGACTTGGCCACAGTTTTGTGTTCCCAAAGTCCCTACAGGGGCAGAGACTTTTCAAGTATGATTTTTCCCACTTTAAGCCAATGTCATGGTGTACCACATGTCAAGAGGTGCGGTATGTCCCCAGCTGAGGAGCAATGCTGTGGTTTCTTCTCTGCTCCAAGATCATCACACTTGTTACCGCTGGGTGGGAGGCTGCAGTACTCTGCGGCTCAGGTGTGCCTGGTCTGAGGCAGGAGGCCACCGCAACACCCTGCATAAAAATATCGGATGTAGCTCATTCTGTGGGAAAGGCTGAAGAAGAAGCAGCCTGTTACACCACTCTCCCACTCAAGATGTGAGACGTGCTTGGGAGGACAAAAAGGTTGGCTTGAGCTGCATAATGATTTCATTCGAACAGCCAACATGTAGGATCAAGAACCCCACCTATTTAAAGACCTTCAACAAATAATCCCAGACTACCTCAAAATATTGTTGTCCTCTCACTGACAAACTGCTGCTGAATTTTCTAGCAGGCTCTGGACTCAGGGACTCCTAGCAATAAGATGTTTAGGTCCCAGACAACTGAAATCTGTCAAAGTTCTGCTGTGTATTTCAACAGAAGGAGACTGAGCCAAATATAATCTCAATTTTGCAAAGGGAGATTACTGCTTGAGTTTGCCCCAGTACAACCCAGTGTAGGAAACTGTGCATTTTTATGTTCCTAAGGAAATAGCACAAAGCATCAATTCATAAGACGTGCTTATAGGACAGTATCACCTATCCTGCACTCGGTCACATGCAGCATGAATATCCTAAAGAAAATGTGAATAGAATAACTTTAAGAATAATAATAACAACCCTAAGGAAAGATGTACTTTTCTCCCATGTTTTAAGGAATATGTCTATACTCAGCCTGGCAGCCTTCCCACAATGTGGGCTCTTTTTTTTTAATTCCCATCAAATTTTACTGCGTATGTATGATATGCAATTAATGAGCCATAGAATCATTGAAATTAGAAATGGAAAAGATGCATTAAGTCATCTAGTCCATCCCCTGACAACGCAGGATTGTTCCCTACAGTGCATTTTTATATTTTCTAATGCTTTGTACAGTCCAGATTTAAATGTCTCCAGAGATGGAGCTTCCACCAGTTCATTCAGAGGACTGCTCCATGGTCCTGTAGCTCTCACTGTCCGGAAAATTTTCCTCATAAGGCCATGTACATCTTCCTTTTCTCACTTTCACTTCTTCCATTTTAGCTGTAATCCCTTCTATGAACTCAAATAATTCCCCTTCCTCCCTGATATTAATACTTAACACCATTATGCCTTCTCCTTAAAAATTTCTTACATAAACTATACACACCAAGTTTTCACGCCTTGCTTACATGCCCAGCGATTTCCCTCCAGCCCTTCTCCCTCCATCCCTTTAATCATTTTAATCATGTCTGAACTCCCTCCAGGTTGTCTGCTTCCTTCTGATAAAAAGGCAGCAAAGGCAGGATTCCAGGTGTAATTTTTCCAGGTCTGTACGGGAAGGTGTTACTCACCTGCTCCACACTGTTCAATCACTGCAGTTCCTCAGCTGCCATATTGCCTTGAAAATGAGTATGTGAGTTGTTGCCCACTGGCACACGTATTGTAATGACATATTATTGAATGGACTACAAAAGCAAACCTGAATAAGATCTCTGATTGTTCAAACTGGCTGATATTAGCAAATGATACATCTAGGCTGTCAAAGAAATGGAGGGAGGGTAAGACAAGCTTGGTAAGTGAGAAACAATGCCATTGATTCATTCCACAATTTTGAGAGGTATCTAGAGATAATTTAAAGCGCTGAGCACTGGACTTTGTATTTATCCACTACGTGATTGCAGCTCAGCATTTTTGGATATGCCATCCATTATATGGTACCATTATAAATACTGTGAGCTTTGTCACAAGTGCTCCTTCCTCTGAGCACTTGATCATCAGTGAGACAAAGTTTGAAGGGGTGGGAGGTTTCATCACTGCATTTTGGGATCCAAGGGGTCTCAGGGTTAATCAGGTTGCCCCTCGTTCTAGGGAGTGCGAGATCAAGCCTTTACTTTCAACAGGGAGGTGAATGCTGAGAAAGGCCAAACCAAAATCAAGACGCATAAAGACATCAAAAAATGCCACAATGACAATGGTATAAAATCCTTAATAGGATAAAATAGGTGGATGCTATAGCAACAAACGCCAGTCATGGTATTTCAAGTAAAGTGATTCCTTCTTCCACTCTAAATCCTTTTAATGTACCTTCTATTGAATATCCCATGCAGGTAGAGTACTATAAATTCTGCTATCTAGCAGCACACACCGTTTGTATGAACACTTTGTTCCAGCTGAGGCGCAAGTATTAATAGCAACACAGATCCTTCCTTTCAACCCCTTCCCTTCCCCAGAAAAATTTATTTCTACAGCCTTTGGCAAGACTTGCTTTAAGGGAGTTCCCACAGAAGGAACAAATACAGTGAGCGAGAAGTAATTCTAAAACTCTTTTTTATGATAGACATTTCACATGTAAAGCTGTCTTGACCTATCTGTCTATTTCTCTCAGGCTATACCATTCTGAAAATTAATTCTTAATGAATCTTTAAATGTGTGAAGAGCAGAGCCATGTGCTCTAGCAATAATAATTAACACAAGTGAAACTGTAGGCTTCTTAGGGAGGGAGTGAACATTTTGT